>NW_019416880.1:33382-121577 GCF_000390285.2 Anoplophora glabripennis
TCAAACGCAATCCCAATATGTTGTTTCAAACTCGAAGATCTCTCAGAAAACGTTGTGTAAAGTGTGTAAATGTCAACAGTGGATTCTTCGAACACTGACTTTAAATCATTATTACGAATTTCATTTGTTTTATTGTTAATTGTTGTAATAACACGAAGAAACACTTGGTTTGTTTCGCTTTTAATTTCTCGTATTATCAAAACATAGTGTTCGTTAAATCGATTTTTCTCGAAAACGGATCGAGATACCGTAATGAAACAAGAATACACAATTAATGGAAAAATGATTGCTCTTTCAGGTTTTGAATCAAGTTTCATGTTGACAAACAGGGTAAAAAGTTATTAACTAAATTTTCGGTAAAATTGGTCGTAAGTGGCGCCCTCTACCGAGCAATGCTAAAATTACAACACGCATCTTATTCGTCACCCAAAAAAATATAGTTTCACAAATTTTCAAGTTCCTAACCTACATAATTTCAGGTTAATCGCAAAAAAACGATTTAAAATTTTAACTTTCAACACCCTGTATTTCCGAAACTATCAACATTTGGATAAGGCATGTTTGTGCCAATAGTCACCATTTCACGTATAGTATCTTCAGCTTTCGATTTTCCCATTGTTAATTAATCACCCTGTATATTATTTTATTTCCTTAATTAATAAATTTTATATTTTTACTGAACAGGATAGTCCCAAAACTACGCTCCTGCATGTAAAAACACTATGGTACGTGTATATGTTCATCTATATTCAAAAACTAAAGCTGCATTCGAAATTTGAAATAAACTTCTTCAGCCGTTTTATTATAAGTAATTTAAAAATTATTTTTTTTTTAATTGTAACACCTCGTATCTCGTATTACTCGCTTCTTTTAATGAAAATGATACATTTTTCCCACATACAACGGAACGAAATCTGTGAAGCAACAATGTATTTTGGTAATTTGTATATTTTCTTTTAAAACGCATTGCTCAAGACCCTGAGAGCAAGAATAGCACAAAAATAGCAATAATGCACTTCTGTAACAAATAAATAATACCTCATTTAAATTACATAATTGGTAGGTATCTACTTAAATATACTGTATTTTTGCTTTAACATCTGAATAAACTTCGACATTAACTGAATCAACACAAGAACGTGATATAAGATTTTATCTAGGGGTAGCAGAAATAGGATACTCTTTAGTAAAACAAGCGAAACATCGGCCATTTATGCAAATCCGCCAATTTCGCGATTTGGATACAAAAAAATTCCGATGAATTCGAACTGTTCGTTGAAATTGGTATAGAACAGGGCTCTCGATAATAATGTCTGGTATTTGTATCAATCTGTAAATGTACTGAATCTATGGAGGACGAATTAAATTAAGTGAGCTGTGAAGGTGTGTTTGTAAACCAAAGCGACTGTATGTTAGTAATGCAGGAAATACGGTAACAGTAAATTTGGTTAATCACATTCAATCATTTCTGTTTGTACTAAATTAATCCTAGGTTTGATTATTGTCTACATGTCTAACACTTGCAGTTTTAGTGACAACTTATAATAAGTTTAAAATCTCGAAGACTCGAAGAGGCCATCATTTATGTAAATGTTATAAGTTTATTTTAAGAATTCCATTCCAATTTAACATAATAAATATTAGTTTAGTACCAAATTGTACATGATAACTGATAATTTATGTTTCTTTAATATTAAAGTATCATAAATAAGCGTGGTAAAAAAGTTCTGCATAAAATTCATATTTTCGTTAAACAATTTTTTTTTCGAGACCCGTCGATTTTTATTTGATCCAGGGCACCTTGTTATGTGGAAAATTTTTTTTTCGATAATCCACTTAAGGAGCGATGACATAATTTTTTTTTTTAGTGACAACGCATATTTTTTTCGTTCGAAATTGATGACAGTGATAATTATCTAAACAACGGTGTGAAAATTTCTACATATGTCTTACATAACAATTTTTTTTAGAAAAATGCACCTTAAGTTCGTATAAGTGATAATTGTCTACTTACACTATTAATGGCTCCGAAAAGGACAAAGTTGACAAAATTACATTTCAAACGAGTAAAATTACACTAATGTTTGTGTAAGTCTAGCGAAATTCTTCGAATTGCCCACCCTGTACCATTTGGCATTGTCCTAAGAGTGTAAACGCCGTCTACACTTCGTTCAGGCATTCCCGGGTCGATTTGATTTACGTTTACAGGCCGGTGGATCGAGCGACGCGGAACAATCGAGTGGCCTCCGCGTTTGCCTGATTTAATACCTCTAGACTTTTTTTGTGGGGCTATTTGAAATCGCGTGTGTACACAAACAGACCAGGTGATTTGGAAGAACTTAAAAACCGTATTCGTTTTGAAATAAATCAAATCGACCCGGGAATGCTTGAACGAAATGTAGACGGCGTTTACACACGCTTAGGACAATGCCAAATGGTACAGGGTGGACAATTCGAACAATTTCGCTAGACTTACACAAACATTAGTGTAATTTTACTCGTTTGAAATGTAATTTTGTCAACTTTGTCCTTTTCGGAGCCATTAATACTGTAAGTAGACAATATCACTTATAAGAACTTAAGGTGAATTTTTCTAAAAAAAATTGATATGTAAGACATCGAAATTTTCACACCGTTGTTTAGATAATTATCACTGTCATCAATTTCGAACGAAAAAAATATGCGTTGTCATTAAAAAAAAAGATTATGTCATCGCTGCCGTAAGTGGATTATCGAAAAAAAAATGTTTTACACATAACAAGGTGCCCTGGATCACATAAAAATAAATATACATATACAATATCTATGGACTAAAGTTTGCATTTTTTAATTATTTTTTTATTAAACTATTTATTTGTTGTACAAAACAATCGATATATGGCAAAAAATGGACTACACTCTTATCTTTTTAATTAAAATATTTTAAAAAATCAAGCAGTTTTTCATTCATATTGGCCATTGATAAAGGTAAAGGTAGAAAGGAAATAATTAATGTATAAAACAGTTTTTTATTTCATTAAAGTTAAAACTTGACGTGGAATAAAATTACTACAAAATAATAGATTAGGATATTGAAACCGAAAATTAAAGTGTACGAAATAATAAATCTGCATTAAGTAAGTATAACAAATAATTATATGAATGCAGAAATTATAATAATTATTATTAAGAATTGTGATCCACTTCTATATAAAAAAAAAATACTGTAAAATTTCCACTGACAGGGCTATTTTTACATGTACTTAGAATTAGAAATACATCAGGACATCTTTATTTAAATGTCCTTGAAATACATCGATCAGAGATGTAATCTACCACTACTAATTTTCCAGTTTTTCTGCCTCGTTCTCCATCACTACTACCAAACAAAATAAACCCATGCACTTGCATAATATAATAGAAACGTAAAAAATACTCCACTCTACTATATTATATTTAAGACTATATTATTTAAATATTTGTTAATCGTTTTGATGCTTTTCTGGATATGGACAAGCTTGTATAAGTTTGTTTCAGTAGTTTATGGTTACTAGTGTATCCTCCCTCCATTTTGTTTTGGTCTTTGTTCAGAAAACAACAGACAGGGTGGTGCGAAATAATACTAAATAACTATCGAACAGACAAATGTAAAATTATAAAAAAATTATTTATTATTCTACATAGATAACAAATAGACATGTCTAAAACTGACGTTATTCTTGAAAAGAATTAAAACAGTCTACAAAATTATTTACGATTTGTAATCAACTTTTATTCAGTAGTTGATTTAACAATTTTTAAAAAATTTTAAGATGTCTGACTATCAAATAAAGTTATTAAATATAACATCAAATTGTTAAAGTTTTATGTTTATTTTTCTACCAAAACAGATATGCCACTTTGGATTTACTTTTATTAATAACTATTTTCAATTAAATATTAAATTGTAATTTAATTATTTAAATTACAATTTAATATTTAATACATTGACTGACTACATTGACTGCATATAAAAATTTCATTTTATAACAGAAAATACTGCAAGATTTACTGATTGACATATTATGACCCTACTCATCTGTGGTCTTGTCGGATCGAAGCTTGAATATGTTTTCTTAGTTGAGGGTCTCCGATATGTGATGTGCGTTATAAAGCATTTCAGTGACCTTTCCTTGAATATTTGGAGTTTAAACGAGATAGTTTATTTTTTAACAGATTAGATCGTAGTAAAAATATAGTGTAAAAGACATTATGTATAAGGTGATATATTTTGCAATAAAAAAGTGTCTTAGATTAAAGTAGTAAAGCAGATTTTAAAATTATTTTGTATTATACAGGGCGCCCTATTTATTTTATGCGTTACATACCTTTATTCTTTCATATTCCTGTATATTATCGCCTTTGAAATCTTCGTTGAAATCAACGCCTACTTTGAAAAACTAATGTTGGGTTTAAGTTGAATGTGTGGGTGTTATTTATTTGATGTGTTTTTTTTAAGACGGCATTTGCAGCATACACTAAAATATCAAATACCTCCGGAACTAAAAATCATAAGATGAGCTTTTCACATTTACCTTGCCAAAAATTACTATAGGTATTTGTCGCGGTCCTTTATTCTGTGCAAATAACTATCGCAACTGTAATCATGTACAAAACATATTTCAAAATAAAAAAATGCTCTTATTGAAGTAAAATTTAATAATGTAATGTAATGTAATTGAATTCTGCAATTATATCTGCTTCTATGTTTGTAGTAGAAAGTGAAAATTTTGACTGAAACATATTTTATTGCAACCATCTGTTTATATTTAATATTCTTTACAGAAATTTTTAAAAAAATATTGGGGTAGATCTAATCTTGATATGCCCAGTAAGATTTCTTTGCTACACTTGTGTCTTTTATGCCTTTATATATACATTCAATTATTAAGCTTTAGTTCTGTCGTATATGCAGAGGTGTTTTGTGTTTTTGTTGGTATACATTCTGGTTCTGATGTATATGAATTTACTTAAAAAACTGAAAGATATCAATACGGTGACGAAAAATACTTATGTAAATTTATAAATATAAAAATACTTTTGTAAATATGTAAAAATGAAAATATCTTCATAAATTTATTAGGTATATATAAATTAAATATATTTTTTTGAATATATCCAAGAAATTCAAGATTAACGGCTGGGCGCCCATTATAATTTAAGGAACTAGTATATATAGGGTTTCCCAAAAATATTTAAAATTTGTTTTTAATTCATTTGCATTTTCCTTCTGTACCGATGATAATGATGCCTATGCGAATGTTTTATGGCATTATCTATATCTGTTGCTAGTCTAAACTTTACCTAAATATTAGCACTAATTATGTGTCATTTTATGTACTTTGCCTCTTCTTAGCACAACAACGAGTTTAATTTAAAAAAATATTAATCTTAAAAACTTTAAGAGAAAACAATATCGCTATTGATCAACTGAATAAGTGGTTCAAGTTTTGGCTTTTGTTTGGCATGTATCTCTTATTTCTTTCATATTTATATATTTATTATTTAATTCGAGAAATAGACAAAACTGTTGGTGTTCTTAAAGTTTCATATAACGATTTAAAAAATTTCTTATTTTTTATTTCAACTTGGGAATTCTATTTTTGGACGACTACTTAGTTTAGAGGAATCTGGAAATACTTAGAATTAATATGAAAAATATACCCAAACTTGATAATGGTGTTTTTATTCAAGATATTAAAAAAACGGACATTTGGAAAGACCAGACATGAAGATTAAAAAATACTCCCAAAATTAAAAATGTTAGTAGTGTGGACGAGATGTGTTCAGAAAATACCCGAACTTAATTTTTTTTAAGCTTTACACAACTCTCTTTTCTCTTTTTGCAGATTTTTGCACGTAAAAGTTGTAAAACGCCTTTATAGTACTCACAGTTCATTGTTTCACCTTGAGTCAAAAATTCAAAATGCACAATTCCATTAAAGTCGAAAAGTGAGCAGCATTTTGACATTGGATCGAGACTAACGTACTTTCCTGGGGCGTGGAGATCCTTTGCCATTTCATTGTGGTGACTGAACTTTTGTCTCAATGTTATAGCCGTAAACTCAGCTTTCGTCTCCCGTTATGATCTTTTGAATGAATGTTTCATCATCACTGGATTATTCAAGGAGTTGCCGACAAACGTCCACATGCTTGTGGAACGACGAACAAATTTTGCTGCAACTCGATGCAACTTCTGCAATTTCTCTGACGGTCAATCGGCGAATTGCACGCACCAGGTCTTTGACTTTCTGAATGTGCTGAAGTCGAAGTCCTTCCTGGTCAAGGATCATCTTCATTTGACTAACGACAGGGATACATTCCACTATTTTAATATTAATAAATATATTAAAGAGAAATGAAATGAACATATTAATTTCAACTGTTTTTCATAAAATAATGTCTTTACACACCTCTGTATTATTTGAAACTACTTAGAAAACATCCTCTACATAAGCTCATTCAACAACGTGCTATTAAAAATCTAAAATAAAAAACCTGTTTATAAGTTGATAGTAATTAATTAATGGATCAACTTATTCAGCAAATAATTCGATACTTTTGCACCATGTTGTATACTTCAAGTACATAGTTTAAATTTCTGTAACCGGCTCACAATCATTTGCCACAATTTCGCATCTGCGTAATTTTGCAAAACCAAGAGCATATATCTAAATGTAATGGTAATTCATCGAAAATTCCATTGTGGTACCCAAAGCGTCGCTTCTATTCTGACTGCGTAATTAATTAAAACGTCCCTGAGTTTTATGACCCCCAATTTCTTATAAACACAATTTGCTTAATGGACCGTGAAATAACTATCCTATGTAGCCACTTCACGGCTTACATACTAAATCCACTGGAAGGTTCAGCACTTTTTCAGTATTTTTTTATGTCGGCTGAAAAAATGTTAAACTTGATACGAGCATCGAGGATATGGGTCCATGTAAAAAAACATATTCTGCTTTAATGTGATTCAACTCCTATTCCAATTGAGGTATTGTAGTATAACAACCCCGGGTTCGATCGAAAAAAAAAGAAAAACAAAATTGTGGCCAAAAATATGTGATCGTCATGAGGAATACCTACGTTGTATACATCTATTTCTAATTAACCGAAAGGAGCAGGCTACTAACTTTAAAGAGGGGAAGTATGGTTTAATTTTATAAAACAAAAGCAGAGTAAATACACCTAACTTTATTATTTACGTACAACAGTCTTCAAATTAAACATGTGACAAATAGAAAGAACAACAAAAACATTAACAACCATTTAACAGAAAATAAGAGTGCCAGGCTCACCTAGAGCTCCTGTGGGGAAAGAGCATGGCAAGGAAACCTACGATCGTTGCTCTAACTAACCAAATATAAATACAAAACAACCGCTAACAAAAGGCATACATTAAGATCCTTTGCTAATGACAATTAAGACCTGACTTATTTAATGTGTCACTAAATGTCACCTCACTCGAAACAGACATACACACTTCCAAGTAAAACTGAAGAGGTTTGTTGTTAGTTAACCGGCAGGGCCGGAAGGTACTGGAGTTCCATACGGGAGGCAATCCAGCTATAGTTGAGATTTCGGAAGATCTGTTTTAGCAATTTTTTTTTGTATTTAATTATTCTTTTTTTTTCAGATTCGTTCCTCACGGACGAAAATGTTAGTGAATTCAACAAGGCCCTTATATGCGTCTTGACTTAAAGTGAGCACAAGAAATCAAAGAACAACGTAATCATGACAAAACAAGTTAAATGTGAAACAAAGGAGTTGTTATTGCAATATCTGGGAAATCACGACAATATATACATATTTTAACATGTAATAAATAATGAGCCATCGTTAATAATAATTGTAACAATTTTACCTTAGAAAAATATATGCCCTTGAACATAAAGCAATGGAGGATAAACATATATAGAATTATTATGATGAAACGTCTATAATTTAAAAGTATAAAGCAAGTATAAGTTTGATATTTCAGTATAATAATTTTTATTTCGGCTAATAGCGTTGCGGAAAAATAAGATGAGGATAATGAATTTACTATTTTATTTACTAGCGAACTTATAACGATCATAATAATAGTACAACAAATAACAAAGTATTTTTCAATCTTATTTTATCATAACAATTGTTTGTATTGACTCTCTATTCACTTTAATTCATTTTCTGATACATGAAACATTGGTGTTTATAATCTTCAAACGGTCATTTTTAAAATGTATCGCAAAATGTATTGAAGTGAATAGTGATCATTACGAACATTTGTTTGATAAAATGTTATACATTATTAACTAACATTTGTTTTCTATTATTATGATTATTATGAGCATTGCTATAATTTATAAAACCAACTTCGTTGGTAAATGAAATATTGTTAGTAAATTCATTATTCTCATCTTATTTTTCCACAACTACAAAGAAAGAAAATTTCTTAAAACTTTCGTCTTTGCCATTTTTTTTAGATAAGGAGGGCAAAAACCCAATGGGGAGTTAATGTTATACGAATGTTCTTGCACACAAAAAAGTTTCAGGTCGACAGAAAAAAGTGTCAATTGGAATCTTTAAGTTTGAAATCGTTACACTTAGGCACCTCAATCTGTAGATGACGTCATTGTAGCAGAAAGTATCATCCACCTACTGGATTATAAGTTTTCAACTGGGTGCCTGAATTCAGATTCGGAAAGCGCATAAAATTATTTCGAAACATATCTGTCACTATCTACATCTCCTGATAGTCACTTAGATATCAAGTCATGAAAGTTAACCATTTCAAGACGACGAAACAGGTTGTGAGTTTGAAGCTTTACCCAAGTACTGACACAAGTTTTGTGAAATAACTTTCTTGACGAAGTAGATATAAAATTTTATCTGAAAGAATAACATTATACTTAGTGTTCTATTAGATCTACAGGATATCCCAGTTATCATATTACGCAATTTAATAGGAGACGAACCTACATTTACCAAACATTTCTTATAACGTATTTTAATGACTGATTACTTCATTTTGAATAAAACTCAGTCAAAACCTTAATATAGGCAAACAGTTATGGAATCCAATATATGAATTAGCCTCTGCAACAACATTACAATTCTTTAATATCCATTTTTGAACATTTGGGATACATTTTCTAGAAAATGGTGAGTGCTGGTCAAGAATTACCATTCTTGAGCGCTGGTGCCAAACTGACTTCATATTCGTGTTCAGAAAGTTCGAAACTATGACCATGATAGGATCTGCAAAAACAAGAACCAAAAGGAAAATATGTATAAATATTGTAACGAATTGGAAGTGTACACAAATAATCACGAATGAAAAAATACCTGACCTAACTTTGGATCATATATAAAAATTAACTATTATTATAGCAACAACAAAATAGTATAAAATTGTTAATATAAAGATTCTGAATATAAAATAAGTAACAATTAAGGATATCACATAGTATAAAATTAATAATTTTAATTTAATTCACAAGTACAAAATAAATTTTTCAAAAAAATGCATGACATCGACACATGTTAACACTCAGTACATTGAGAAAACAGAATTTAAACCTAGAGTGACGTATATCAAATAAAAGCCCAATATCTATAGATGAATCTGGTATACATATCCTGGGAAGACGAGTAACTGCATAGAAGATATCTCAATTGAACTTAAGTCATAGTATGAAATTTGTTATCAGTTGTCAAATTAAATTATAATTTTCACAAATGTCAAAACTAAAGTTGGCTTTACAAGTACCTGGAGATGACCTATAAAGAAACATAAAATAAGGAATATTTTAATAATTAGTGATAGAATTGTATGTTAAAATAAAAGGATATTTGTAAAAAATGTATTAGTTATAAGGAGTGTAGTGAAAAGTGTTGTTAAAAAAGGACATCCAAGGACTGAAAAATTCTGTGAAGGGACCTTAAACAAAAATAAGACCAGAATAATCCAGAAAGGATGAAAGACAAAAGTTTATTGATTGGTTACGGCTTGGGTTTTGGAGAATGCAAAGCAGAGAGGCAGCTCCAAGAAAATTTGTACAAGAAAGAAATAGTCAAGTAAGAAAATTAAACTTACCAGAAAAGTTAAAAGTTTGTTGTCAAAACCACAAGAAAGAAATTTGCCATCAAAAAGAAAATTTCCGTTGCCAGTTGTAAGCAGTCGCGAGAGGTTTCCAGTGGCCCCATAAATGGTACACAGGACATCTACGTAGTTTCCAACAAGGAAAAATTCAAGTTAGCAAATACCAGGTACCTAAAATAAAAATAAAGTTTTAAACAAAACAGATAGCTATAACCTATAAATAATACTTTTCTATCGCATCAAACCTTGGAAAAAGGATGCAGAATAATCTATAGAACTTACCTGAATAAAAATAAATAAAAGCCAAACAATCATATTTCTAAAAACTTCACAAAATCCAAGAGCTCGAATCAACTTATCATTAGGAACAGCCATGTTTAATTAGAGTTGAATTTTCTGTCAGAAAACAAGAAATTATGCTCTGTAAGATAGGCAAAATGCAATACAAAGAGATGTATTCAAAATTGAATAATTTAAATTAATTGCTACTAAAGCAAAATTTTTCTTGGATTATAAAAACAATCCTTGTATTGTATTTAATTGTATATTAGAAAGAACAACAAAATTAATAAAATATTCTTTATTATTGTTAAGGAAGGTATTCACAATTTGAGTTACATGTTGCAAGTTTTAAGTCAACCCACAAAATTTCTGGAATAAAGATTGTATTAAAGTTTAATCTCTATGTTTTTTTTTGGTGTGTTGCATTGTACTTGTTTGTGTATTAAAATTAATAGAACCGACTCCTGAGATCACTAATAATAAAACAAGCATCTAACATCAGCTGGCAAGGGAAAAGGTGAAGTACACGGTGAGACAAAGAAAAGTTTGTATTTAACAATCAGCAGCTAACCAACATAAACAAAAATATTTACACAAACAAAACAAAGAACACAACACACAACACAAACAAACACAACTTTGGCAAAAATATTATTACACAACAACTTTAACAAAATTATATTTCACATCAATTTGGCGCCCAACGTGGGGCCATTGTTCAACACTAAATGCCTTCTGCCACTCCGTGCTAACTATTCGTTCATTTTGTTTAGCCTCGAGGCATACGTGAGTTTACAATTTATACGAAAAAGTGAATAGTGCTGTTATGCTGCAAGTAATTTGCATGAAAAGCGTGACTGCAACTATATATCTACTACAGATTTAAATATGCGCAAAATTTGGAAGCTCAAACAGGCTTGTTTTTTCTCTCAATGACTGCTGCATTGTAAACATTTTAATTCGCATTATAAAGATTTTAATATAAAATATAAAGAGTAAAAACTCGTTTTTTATATTGATTTTGATCTTATTTAATTCAAAATTGTGTCTACACCTCCGTTTCCCATTGGATTTTTGTTGCGCGATTTTTTCGAAGCCGCGGCTAGTGAGACTCCTGGGAAGGCGTAGAACTTCGTATTGCTGTTTTTTGTAAAAAAAAATCACAAAACTTTCTAAAATGGTTTCACACTAAAATAATAGTCTGATTTATGGTTTTACCGTGGTCCGAGAGTCAGTAGTCGATTCGTATTTCCTATGTGTCTGTCACTATCTAAATTTAACTGATGACTGATGACATCGATTTCGCCATTTTTCGCTGTAGGGTCCCTTAGACAAAGCGATTTTTGCTTAATTTACACTAATTTTAATTGAAAATTTCTGGTTCGGTGACAATTGTTTATTTGTTTCCGTTTGATATCACTGAAATTGTACCCCATTTTGATACGGAAATATCTAAAATAAATTTCGCCTGAAAAATTATACTAATCACATTTTTAAGAAAAATAAAGGTTACTTAATAACCCTTTTTACATTAACCTCCTGAAAAACTATAACTTTCAAATTAAGAAATATATAAATATTACCGTTCAAAGAATTCATCTTTGAAAAATGGAAGACCATCGGTCTTTGAAGAAGCTCAGAAAGCAACTTTGCATTTAGTCATCCAGGAATATGTAACAAAAGATTTGCCTTAATTAACAGACCAGTAGGATATTACACGTTGAAAGCACCTCGGGTGTAATAAGGATAATAATGCACTCGATTAAACAACACTGTGGGCGTCGGCACATGATTATCCATAAAACACTCCCGGTACCTTAATTACTTAAATGATTATTTTATTTATATTCTCACCAACATGAGCATTACACAAATTATTATTCTGATTTTAAAAATCTCACCTGCAAAAGCTGAGACAAATCTGAATTGAATTTGCACCAAAATTTCGTCTGTAATGAGATTGCTATACATTTTTGCCCTTAAAGGATTAAGTTCACGATTATTGATAATTGTGAAGGATTTTAAACTTTTCGCTTGAAACAGATTTCTGCAGATTTTCGCATGCAAAATTCATGAACACTTTCCTCCTTACTTAATGAAGGAAATAATTAAATTCCATGGAAATTATTTGCCACAACTCTGCGTTTACTACCAAACCACAATATTATTTCTAATTAAATCAATGTCGCAAAACTTAATGTTCAATTAACTCTTAAGTGTTTGAGTTGAATGCAAGTATTATTAGATCAGTGATACTACATACTGTAATTAAACCGTGAATATTATTAAGAAAACGTGTTATACAGGGTGCTTGTAAAATATGTAGCCAAATTAGATACAAAACAAACTGAAACTTGGCACAGATCTTTAGACAAAAGATCACAATAATCTGATGAAGAATGGTATTTTTTTTCTCACACCTCGAGTGAATCTGAAGTGACACGGTTTGCTTTCAAAATTTATTGATATAGTAGTAGGTATAATAAACATTATTTAAAATAAAAAAAAGGTTTATAAGAAAAGTAGATATTCTCTAATGACGTATTTAAAACCCATTAAAATATGGAAAAAATGGATCTTAACAGCAATGTTCATATCAATTTTTTTTCTTATTGTAATTAATAAAATAAAATTAAGCTCATTATAGGCGAGACACATCCAACGGAAAGCCCACTTTATACTTGTACCATCTCAGTACTTGATAAATCAGACAATTCTCTCCTAGCCTTCCAGTTAATTACACCATATCTTGTGGTTTCAAAATTATTATCAAATGAATCTAGACGTAAATATCTTCTACACCTATTGGTCTATGATATGACCTGGCAAGTCCTTAAAGTACCATCGTTATCCTCAATGGCATTTCGAATTGGCTACCATCTTCACAAACTCTCCATAGTTTATAGATAACGACTGGGCACTAAATTGGTTCTTCCTCCAGATTGGTCCAACTACTGACAATAATTTGGACAGCAATCATCTTCTCCAGTATCAAGTTTTTCTATATCACAGCATATCTGTAGCACCTTTTTGTTTCCAATTTTCTGGAGGTAATACCCATTATTTTTCTTGAACTTTATCTAGTACGTTCAAACTTAATTTAGAATTCGACAGCTCATGGCCATATTTTAATTCCAGACTTAAATACGTAAAAGTTCATAAAGAAAATTACTGCTAATAGACGAACATCCTGTATATCTTTTTTGAATAGGTACTTATAACAGTTTTCATTTTGTTTTCTCCTTTCACTTCAAAGCACTGTTTATTTTAAAAAATTAAGTTTGTCGTATACCTCGATTTATTAGGCACTACCGTAAGTGAGGAATATGTGGCAATTTTATACAGGGTGTTCCAATTAAAACTTCTCCCCCTTCTACCCCTTGGGCAGGGATGTAAAATATCCTTAAACTTTAAATGACACCCTATGTTGAGTGACACCTCATTTTAAAGCTTTTTCAATTCTCCTTTCGATGTCACACGACTTTTTAAATTTTGGTTTGGATATGACATAAAAATCAACACTTAAAGAATAAGACAAAATATGAATGATCAAATGTTCAAATTGGTTTCCCTCCGCTTCCATACAATAATAAAATCGTAGCTCTACTTCCGAAATAACATTTTGAAGCATTTCGGGCGTTATCTAACGACATTCTTCGCCGACGAAACTCCTCAAGTGAATTCGGTCGTGTTGCATAAATTTTCGACTTTAAGAGTCCCCATAGAAAAAAGTCTAAGGGCGTTAGATCAGGCGATCTGGGAGACCACTCAATTGAACCTCTGCGTTCTATCTATTCTTATTAAGAAAATGACGCACAGCTACGGCATAATGTGGTGGAGCACCATCCTGCTGAAACTACACATCCCCTTCTGGCAAACCATTATTATTACCAATACTTCCACAATCATCGGGTAGATATTCGTTTCCAGTAGATTCAGATACACGTTTCCATCCAGATTTCTCAGAGGAAAGAAAGCCCTATGATGTGGTCTCCCAGTATGCCCGCTCAAACATTCAAGTTCCTCGGACGACGCGTATGAGTTTCATGAAAATGCGTGGATTTTCATCACTCCATTAGCGGCAATTATGGTTACTGACTCGACCATTCAGGTGAAACATGCTTTCATTGAAAATACAGATTAAGTACAAAAAATTTGAATTTCTTCGAGCACAACCACTCATTTTTTCACAGAACTACACGTGGCGATCAGGATCGTCTCCATTAATATCTTGTATCAAATTAATTTTGTATGGGTGATGCTTATGAATTTTTAAGATTCGGCGGCAACTAGGTACAGAAATTCCTGAAGTGCTTGCAAGTTTCCTGAGACTCAAATTTGGTTCGGTCGGTTACCCTCATTATGTACTTTCTGCTTGTAACCGATCCAGTTTCAGAAAATTTATGCACTAAATCCAGGACGTACCGATGCATAGTGATTTTGTCAGGATGACGATCATTAAAAATCTGTGCTGTCAGCCGTGCACAGTCATTATTCTTGTAGAACAAACTAATTATTTCCACTTTTTCTGCAATTGGATAAACCATTTTCACGAATTGAAATTCAATCGACTTTGTGATGATTTTACGAGATATTATCCCAAGATAAGACGAGACAATATTGTCTCGTTTAAAGTAAAACAGATAAAACTGTTGTATATTAATAGAGTATGAAGTTTTTGTACTGACAGATAAACGAAAAATAAAAAAAAAATGGAACAAACATTTTATTATTTAATGGAACTGAGGGAAACCAGTTTGAACAATTAATAAAATAACATTATTTCATTCATTAATATTTTGTCTTATTTTCCTTTAAGTGATAATTTTATTGTCATATCCAAAGCAAAATTTAAAAAGTCGTATGTCATCGTGAGCAGAATTGAAAAAACTTTAAAATACTCGTAAGAGTGCGCTTTAAAGTTTAAGGATTTTTACGCCCTGCCTAAGAGGTAGCTTCCAAGACACCAAAACTTACACCATTGTGTATCCCCCTTGAAGAGAAAATCGATGTGTCTCAATTTTTTTATTTTTTTTTAATTCCGATATTTTCCAGGTGGGAAGTTTTACTTGGAACATCCTGTATTCCAAATTTCAAGTGTTTCTAATTCAAGGCGCTAGTTAAGTAATCGAAATCGGAAGCAATACTGTATTTTTTTCTCAAGTCATTCGTACCACTGTTTTAAATAAAGTGAAACAATTTTTTGAGTTTATTGATTATTAACAGTCAATACACGTAAACAATAATATGAAATTGACCGATGAAATACAAAAAGTCTTGTGTACTCACCAAACAATGTCTGGGCAACAACAATTTTATTTTTAAACAGATTTATTTATTTTCACACTGAAAAACAATATTACTTTCCATTAAAGTACTCAGATGTTCTGATGTAAATTTATATTCATTATACAGGAAATATTTTCTATTAGCTGTTATATTAATTAAACTCGACAGTAAAATTACTCCAAATATATAATTTCTTAAATGTGAACCGATTGGTTATGAAAGTAAAGTAATATCTGTGTAGTTTCAAATTTTAATCGGTTCAACAGTAAAAATATTATTTAAAAATTACTCAATCACGTGACCAAGATGTGTTCTTTCCCGGACCGTTGTTGCGTCTTTGCCATCATGGCGAGTACTGTGCATGGTGTCTTTAGTGTATTGCTAGCAGCCCAGTATAGAATATTTTAATAGGTACTATTTCATAATATAATCTGTCCAAACAAGTAATAATCGTCAAAAATGTAGTTTTAGATAAAGACGGCAGTATTGCTTTTTATAGTTCCTTAATTTTATAACAAAACTCAATTTAATAATACCCCATTTATTTTTAATAACTCACTAAACTGCAGAAAACTATGACAAGTAATTTAAACGATATATTTATGTATATAAGTAAATAAAAAGTTCTGAAAATACAAAGTATTAAAATTAATTTTTAGGAAAAATTTAATGTATCAATGAGAGTATTGTATGTGCTTCTCTTGATAGATGTACCTTCTCAAATTGAAATATAAACTTATAGTTAGACAAGTTGTTTAATTATCAGTTTAATTAAATTTGGGGAGGTAATTTTGAGAAGAAAAAAATACTTGCATTATTACTGAAAAAACAATACACTTTTTTAAATTACTCGTTTATTAATATTAAAATTACCGATTTCCATTAAAAATCTGTTAGTTCACTATATCATATTTCTAATAATTTTATGCCATCTACATCCTAAAATATGTAGATTAATAAGATGTGAAATATAACGTTAAAGTAAAAATAACTTAACATTCAAATGAGATTTATTGCAAAACCATGAACTTATTTTAATTATTTTTCACACTATTATATTTAGTTCAAATAAATACATTTTTAATTGTACCTACTTTATTTAGATTTAAGGATTTTTATACAAGTTTGTTATTTTTGACATTGACAAAAAAGAAATGTGGTCTGCTCCAAAGATTAGACCCATATATCCTTATGTATTGAAGTTTAATGTGGAGAGGTAGAAACAGAATATTTGAAGAATAACTAAGGGTTCACGGATGATGTTTGTCAACCTTGGATGGAAATCTGTTCTTTTTGGTCATACTTTCTGTTCATAGTGATTCGTTCTGTCTCTAACACTCCATAGATATAAGAAACAGGGATGAAATATAAAGTTGGCCTTCTTCTTGTTCTGGAAAATACGGGGTGACTTACTAACGGTGACCAAAAATTAAACCTCGTATTCTTTGGTGAATTTTAAGGGGTCTTTCGCATAAAGTTTTTATTTAGAACACGTCGTTAAAAAGATACAGTTTGTCAAACTTAAAATAATATTTTTAATTTTTTTTAAATAATTTAAAAACTAGTAAGTGAAATAATTTGAAATTGGGCACATGTATTTATATAAACATTAGTCCGAAATCTGAGGACATTTTCTAAAATCGGTCGGGTATCGGTCGCATATTTTTCTAAATAAAATAGTACGCCTCTTCTTTACGATAACAGTTATGATATTTTCAAATTACTACGTTCTTACGTTTTTTGAAAAAAGACTGATTTTCGAGTAAAACTATCTGAAAACACCGGACCTCAACCAACTGGATTTATTTTTGTGGGCTGCTGTTAAACGGCTGGTATACAGTGAACACCTGAGCAGTTAGAAGAAAAAATAAATAATTCTTTTCATCAGATTCAAGCAACAATTTTCGAACAAATTACATTTTCGTTACTAAAAAGATATCGCGCTTGTGTTGTGGAAATGGAGGTATTTTTGAGCATTTACTAAAATAGAATCATTAAAATGATTATTAATGTTATTAATTCCTTTATTCGATTAAATAACCGAATGATTAGTTTGTCATGACATTTAAGTAAAAGTGTTTTCAGTTCGTTTTTTAAGTTTTACTGGAAAATCAGTCTTTTTTCGAAAAACATAAGAGAGTAGTAATTTATAGAAAATTGAAAGACGAATCCGAAAATATCATGACTGTTACTGTTATTTTAGCCAATGTTTACATAGATATATGTGCCCAATTTCAAATTATTTCACTTACTAGTTAAATTTATTTAAAAAAAATTTAAAATAATTAAAAATATTTATAAAAATTAAAAATAATTAAAAATATTTTTTAATTTTAACACCCAGTATCTTTTTAACGAACCGTCCTAGATAAAAACTTTATACGAAAGACACCCCTTAAAATTCACCAAGAAATACGAGTTTTAATTTTTGAATACCGTTTGTGAATCACCCTGTATAATTTTCCATATTTTCTGTATTTACCTAAGGGCGATTTTTTGCGATATAAAAAATATGGTGATGGCCCCTGATTCGGATTCAGCGTGTCGAACTACATAAAGATACATAATTGTAGTCTTTCAAACAGACTATTTTTCTTTTTTTTGTGCCTGTGAATTTTCCATATTTTCTATGTTTAAGGGCGCTTTTTTGTGATAAAAAAAAGGAGGATGATTGAGCAGTTCTGACCTCGGATTCGTATTCAGCGCGTCGAAATGTGTAAAGATACTTGGGTTTAATGTTTGGAACAGACCATTTTTCTTTTTTTGTGAGACTGTGTAATTAATCAACAGTATCATCCATAAGACAGTTTGCTCCTTTTCGTAACTTAGGAATTTTAACACAATAATCATCCATACTATGCATCATCACTATCCCACTTCTGATGTTAAAAATTAGATTATTTTCACAAAAAGTATAACTTTGGTAAATTACTTGTAGTACTGTGTAGTAAAGTATAATTAATAGGCTAATATGCCTATCACGGAAATCTCTAATGAATGCCTATTACATTTCTTCTCTTGTCGCACATATCGATGTTTATTTACATTGTTTGAAGACGCAGAGATCTGTTGAGAACCCAAACAACATGGAATTGTTCGTTGTCTCGCTGTACCGATTCTTACAATTACCATTAATAAATTTAATAAAAAATTTACAGAATATGGAAATTTTGCTTAGAAATTTATTTTTTCCAACATAGTAGTATTGCAGCACCTTACCTAACGTGTCATCAGCCAATATTTACTATAATTTATACGTACTAATTTTGTCTTACATTGCAATCAATCAATTAAACTAAGAGGAACGAACCGCTTAAGAAAATTTAAAAAATCGAGAAGATTCACACTCCAAGTGCGAGCAATAAACATTTCGAATCCCAATTATGTCCACATTGCATTATTTTGATGTTCAGAAAGGTCGTTTAACTATTGCCGTATAACTGCTCTCTCGATCGTGAGTACGCGCTGACGTCACGGGTGGGTTGTAACCAACCACTAGTACCGCGCCGCGACGCTCCAGTAACGGCGACGCTTGCAGCTCGATCAGACGTTGTCGGACGCCGCTTCCAAATGCTTCGAGTCTCGCTATCGCATGGCGTAACGTTCCATCACACGTGCCCTATTTACATGGTCTGCTTCTACCCGCATCTCAACCAGAAATTTTAAACCATACTGTCCGGCAGTTTCAGGTAAGGTGTAGTGTTGGAATATCTATTACCGAAACATTGCAAATTAATAAATGCTAACAACAATATTTAACTATTTTAACTACACATTATAGTAAGACGGTGTAAATATAAACTTTGTTTCAATTTTTACAAAGTGTAAAAAATTCATGGGTTGTAGCATCTATAAAAATGGAAAAATTCCGTATGAGCATGGATCTGCAAATGCATAATAAGAGAACAACGGGCCTTAAAAGAGTAAACTTATAAAATTGTTTTTTCTAAATAGGTAGTAAGTTCAAAATAAGAAAAAATCTTTGGCACACTTGTTTAAATTTTCTAATCGGAAATGGCAGTACTTGTAAGCACTGAGGGTTATTTTTTCAATAACATCTTTGGGAGTTGATTTTTTATATTGTGGACACATTTTTAATAACGTCACAAAAAATATATCCGTTTTGCAAATCATTTGGGGAAAAGTTTTTGTAGTAAATATTTAGCTGCATTTCTATGCGAACATAAAAATTAAATTATTTATTGATTAATTTGTGTATCCGTGGCAAAAAAATACAACCTAACAGCCTAACAAAATAGCAGTTTCAAAAATTTTTTTCCAGTTGCTGTTAGATTAAATTCCCGTGAATGATAAAATTTTTGTTACGAAGAACATTGAAGCTGAAATGGCAGATATGTATTTCATTTCGCAATTTTTTATACTAATTCAAAAACACCTCGCATACTATACTTAATCAATTTTTTTTAAATATTGTCTAAGAAGCTTATATCAATAAAAATTATCCTTATCGTTAAAATTAAAATGGTGTTTGGTATAAAAAAGAGGAAAAATTATTGTCTAATGCTGTACCTATTTATTTACATTAGGTATAGATACAACTACATTTTATTTACTTATTTATTTATCGATCATTCCTGATTATGCATAATTACAAGGAACAATTAAATATGCATATTAATCTTGCAATATTTTATATAGATACAATTTTTATAAATAAAACATGTAAAAAACTGTACAGACATAATATGACTTGTAAAATTAAATTGAGGATACACCGTTTTTTATTTTTAAGCACAACTACTTCTTACGATACTACTTTTCAAGCTGTGCATTTTAAAACGAGTTAGTCTTAATTTTTTATTTTTCATACAGGTCTTACAAATATAACGTACGAATGTAACTAATATTCTATTTCTATATCAAAATTTTTACGAGCAACATAGGAGACTATTTATTTATTTTTTAATATTTCCAATTTTCACTCGTGTGTCAATATTTAGATTTATATTACGAGTGCTGGCAAATTATTGAAAGTATCTGCAATAAAATGAAAGATTTACAAGTATGCGTACATATATTTATGTTTACTTCTGTTTATTTTATTTAATTGTTTATTGAGCAGAAAGTTCTAGATACGCAAGAAATTACTTTCTTTAGAAAGGCATAGTGGTCACATAAAGTACTCAAATAAGAGAAAAAAAAACTTTTGTCAATTAACTTTGTACCATTAGGTATAAGCAATTTGTCTTAAATATGATAAATAAAAACCATTCTCCATAGTAATCCATTTATTATCCAATAGACAATACAACTGTATAGGAACAATCAATTCTTACAATATAATACAAACATAAACAAAAATAAAAATAAACAAAGATCAGGAGACAAAGTAGGTACTCGTGCTGAGTCGCAAATTTTTTAGTGCATTGTGAATGCCAATTTAGACATTCATCAATATGTAGACCGAGGAATCTGATGTTATCAAAATCTCTCGAAATAAGATAATTATTGATTGTAATGAGTGGGTCACAATGTTTTTGTCTAGTTTGAAAACTTAATAGTTGGGTCTTATAAATACAAAAAGGTTTGTGAAAACCACTCACCCATATCTGAGAGTACATCCTTACATTTGTTATTTAAATTTTTGCCTAATTTGTCAGATAAAATGATTGAGGTATCATCTTCATATAAAGTAAAATATGCTGCAGTAGATAAACCAAGTCATTTATGTACAACAAGAAAAGAAATTCAAATTTGGATATAGCAAATGATACAGTCGCTTTAAATATGGAGGGTATATCTGACCATCATTTAGTTAAATATACCATTAAGCTAAAAAAAAAGGCAAAATTGTTCTTAATATTGTTACTTACCGTGATTTTTCTCATTTTAATTACGATAACTTTTTAAGAGATTTATTTTCTGTTAACTGGGATTTTATATTTTCACTCGATAGTGTAGATGATATGATAAATTTTTGGAATGAAAATATCATTGACGTTTTTAATTTTCATGCACCTGAGAAAACGGCGAGAATTACTAAAGCCTCCGCTCCTTGTTAACATCAAATCTAAAATTGATGATTAAACTTAAAAATGCTGCATATAAAAGATATAAATCTGCTCTTACTCAGGAATCGTTTAATGAATATAAAGAAATGCGTAATTTTGTTAATAATGCCATCAAGTCTGAAAAGAAGACTTTTTTAACTTATAAATTTGAACAAGAACCAGACACCTACTGGAGAACTTTAAAAAAAATTAAATTTAACGAAGTGTAAAAACAATATAATTTTCCCATTTGACTCAGAATCATTTAATGACTTTCTTGTTAATAACATTCCCAAACAAATTTAAATCATGATCACTTTACTGATGCAGTTATAGATAAGTACAATACAATTTTTTCTGAAGATGGGTTTTCGTTTTCTGACGTAACAAATGAGGAGGTAAATAAAGCAATAAGTACTATAAAAACTCAAGCTAAAGGCTCTGACAATATTAATCTAAGGATTTAATACCACATATTACATTTATCATTAATACATGTCTAAAGACAGGGACATTTCCATCTGCTTGGAAAGATGCTAACGTATTACCTTTACCTAAAGTAGATAACCCTCAAGATATTACCCAATTTCGTCCAATAAGTATACTCCCAACTATATCTAAAGTTCTTGAAAAAGTTGTGTGCTGGCAGTTAAATAGTTATTTATCAAAGAAAGAGGTATTGCCCATAACTCAGTCGGGATTTAGAGAAAAACATAGTTCGACCACTGCATTTCTGCACATAACTGATGAAATTTATTCCGCTAATGATAATAACTTAAACACATGTCTAATTTTGCTGGACTTCAGCAAAGCATTTGACACATTAAATCATAAAATTCTTCTACAAAA
This sequence comes from Anoplophora glabripennis, assembly GCF_000390285.2. Lineage (NCBI taxonomy): Eukaryota > Metazoa > Arthropoda > Insecta > Coleoptera > Cerambycidae > Anoplophora > Anoplophora glabripennis. Next base: position 55,919 of record NW_019416880.1, read on the forward strand.
ACTTAAATATTTTGGACTTAATCCAGTTGCTATTTCATTTTTCAAAATTATCTTTATGGTAGACGCCAGAGGGTTTTTCTAAATAATAAATTTTCATCTCATAAAATACTCAATAAGGGCGTGCCTCAAGGTAGTATACTTGGACCGATTTTATTTTCTATATATATACTGCTGACTTCGCCTCCTATTTGAAACATTGTAAAATGCATCAGTACGCTGATGATACTCAACTATATTTTTCTTTTCGCTTACCTAATATACCTTTAGCTTCAGAATATATCAATGAAGATTTATATTCAATAACAATGGTCGCATGAGCACATAATCTATTATTGAATGAAAATAAAACCGAAATGGTAATGTTTGGAAATAAATCTGAAAGTATTATAAATGACCTCAATTTCAATATTATTTTGTGTAATAAATCATGAACGTTTGTAAAACAAGTTAAGAGTTTAGGCTTACGAATTGATGATAGACTACGGTTTGATAATCATGTGACTTATATAACAAAAAAGTCATACTGTATCCTAAAAATGCTTTATCTAAGTAAAGACGTGTTAGATAAATGTATTAAAATTAAATTATGTGACTACCTCATTCTCTCACATTTAGCATATTGTGATGTAGTATTGGCCAGCTTTGTTATCAAGAGATAAAGCTACTCTTCAAAGAATTCAAAATTGTTGTGTTCGATTCTCTTGCGGATTACGAAAATATGATCATATATCTGTTTCTTTTTCTTCAGTAAAATGATTAACCTTAGATCAAAGATTTATTTGATAAATTGAAAAAGAGTACCGACATTAATTCTCGTTCAACTCGACATTGTGGCTGGTATGAAGTCCCTAATCATAGTACTGCGCAATATGAACGCTCTTTTCTATACAATGCTGTCAAAATTTACAACTCCTTGCCTACTTACATAAAAAATGCGTCCTCCGTATCTACTTTCAAAAAACAGATCAAAACCCCCCTATTTTCATCTCGTTCTATTACTTCTTAATTTCTAATGTGTATTTGTCATATTACGTTCTATTATATTAATTCCACTTTTTGTATGTTCTTTATGCACTATGTATGCTAGTGATTTATTTGTATACTCGCCTATATGGTTTATATGGACACTACATTTGTTCTTATTTGTTCTCGGTTGGTTACGTGGAAGAGCAGCGTAGCTGAACGGCGCCAACCACAATGCCTAATTGTTAATTTAATTTTTTCAGTATTAAATAAAGACATTTATTATTATTATTATTATTATTATTATTATTATTATTATTATTATTATTATTATTGTGATTTACACAGTCGAATGCTCTGCTGAAATCGCAAAATATCCCGACAGGGTACTTTTCCGCGTCCACTAACCCTAACCGCATGGTTACGTAAATGACCGTGGAGGTGGACTTACCAGCTAAGAAACCATGTTGTCATGCAGAAAATATATTGTTTTTATATAAAAATGGTAATAATCTGCAAAAAAAGGAATAATCAAATATCTTAGAGGGTAATGTGATACGCTCATAATTATTTATAATTGTAGAATCACCCTTTTTGTAAACTGTATTTATATTTTCCTTATTTAATTCATCTGGAAAGCGTTCACTAGTTAAGGACAGATTGACTAAGAATGTTAAAGGATGTATAATATGTAATATACAGGGTGTCCCAGAATAACGTGTACAATGGAAGACTACAGATTCGTGGACTCAAAATAGGCCGATTTAGACTAATTCACCTATATCCGAAATCGCTTCGTTTGGCCGCTAGATGGCCTCAAAGTTCGTGAAAATTTTTTGAATTTTGTAAGTAACTTGAATGCGTATTATTGATGTATGGTGATAATATCCGTTCATAACTTTTTCCTCTTTCGGGCAATAAAGACAAATATTTTTTATTTGATAGGTGATACTATTTGAAAGTTTTTAGGCCTCTTGTAGAATTTTGTTTAAATGAGCGGTTTGGGTACAAAAAATTATTTTTCAAATGTCTACATTATCTTGCCACCCATATTAGAATACTTAACAGTGCTAGTAGACACTAATTTGGTAGGTTGACTGTAATTTCAGTTTGATCTTTAAGTTATTGTACCTGCCAATTCTTAATGAGTGTTTTCTATGATAAGATATACCACATGTTACTTCGATATGGATACACACATACGCACACATACAACGAATTATTTACAACATGCCTAATTTCATTGAGATAATTAGTAAAAACAATCAAATACAATAAAAAATGCTGGAGATAAAAGTAATTGATTGCTGTTATTAGATTTAGTACAACTGATTATAAAAACTTCAAAATGACCACCGTTGTTTCTACAATAAAAGTTAATTCGACGAAAAAAGTTAAAGGACACCCTTTGCAGTTCTTGAGGGCAATTTTTTAAAACATTTATGGCAATTTGGATATGCCTCCACAACTCTTCTTCAGTGTTAGATGTGGAAGCATACATAACTGTTGTTTTCAAAGTACTCCAAGGTGTTAAGTCTGGTGAACGAACAGGCCAATTAACAGGAACATTGTCACCTCTACCGATTCACCGATGAGGGAATCTTTGGTACAGATACTGCCGGACATTTACAGTGAAATGTGGTGGAGCTAACTCGGGTAAAGTTTTTCACATAAATTCTAAACAAAATTCCCCATTCAATCTATTGGATAGAATAACAGGGTCGATAATAATGCTATCAATGCGTTGTATTTGATTGTTTTTTCAAATTTTTTTTAATAAAAATTATTAGGCACGTTGTAAATAATTCTAATTCGTCGTATGTGTGTATCCATAACGAAAAATTAAGTAACATGTGGTATATTTCACTAAGAATTGTCAGGTACAATGAGTTAAAGATCAGACCGAAATTACAGTCTACCTACAAAATCAGTGTCTACTAACACTTTGTTAACTATTATATGGGTGGCACGATAATGTAGATATTTAAAAAAATATTTTTTTGTACCCAAACCGCTCATTTAATCAAAATCCTACAAGAGGCCCAAAAACTTCCAAATTGTATCGCCTATCAGAAAAAAATAGTTGTCATTATTTCCCGTAAGAGGAAAATGTTATAAACGGATATTATCACCATACATCAATTTTGTAGGAGTTGCATGTTTTAAATATACTCTGTGTAACACCGAAATTTGTATATTGAAAGCAAAAGTCCACACCCCAAAAATAATCAAAATCGATAATACGTATTCAAGTTATTTACAAAATTCAAAAAATGTTCACGAACTTTGAGGCCATCTAGCGGCCAAACGAAGCGATTTCGGATATAGGTAAATTAGCCTAGATCTGCCTATTTTGAGTCCACGAATCTGTGGTCTTCCATTGTACACGTTATTCTGGGACACCCTGTATAAAAAATTTTTTAGTAGAAAGGCAGATACATCATCATAGCCTAAAGAATATTTGTTATGTTATTTGCAAAAAACATAAAGCTCTTCGAAGTGCAGAAAATTTAAAAAAATTTATATAATTTGTACTTATTTATTATACTTAAATATTAGTTCAGATTACGAAAATATCCCAAGGAACACACATTAACCTAAATCAGGTTTACTAAACATGTAAAACTGTCTAAAACTGCATATGAAAGAGTTTCAATTATTTTTAAATTATGTAAAATGTACTCGTTATAAAAAGATACACCTAAAGTAACCATTAGGAAAACCTTTACGAAGGTGATTTTGACCCTGGTTCATATACTTTCAATATGCCTTAAAAATAGCTGCAAAAATGTATAAAATGATCTTTTCTAAAGTACCACAAAAGAATAGACATTTTCTCAATACGTTAGTGGAATTTTTAAGCTCCGACTATAAGGGGGAATGACTCCAAAGTTTCATATTTAGACCCAGGAGTAAATCCTTATTCGCCTAGATTGAGACACATGATGGGTGATTTTAAAAATACCAGTGTATATAAATAAAACAACTAAAAATAAAACAAAACGTAGATATATATTTTAGTAACGTATTGAATTTACTTTAATTACTTTTGAAACATTCGTCGACTCGCCTGTCCCATTTAATCGATAAATCGCTTAAAATATGTATCACATGAAATGGACGGTTCCACTTCTCGTTTTTTATGCGGTTAATGCGATGGTGCTTTAATTGACTACACGGAAATATGCATTCCACTTAGTGAGAAAGCCTACGAAATCTTCACCGCGTTGACTAAAGTACTCTTGACACTGATGGAACTCTAAAAATGGATGTTTATTTACACGAATAACCTTTAAAGGACGAGGATTTTTCAGAATCTAGAACCCATTTTGCTTTTAAATAGAAGCTATTTTACATATTGGAAATATAAGGGGTGAGTCATTTAACTTGACAAATTTAATTATTTCGGAAATGGATTGTTTCCGGAAAAATGTTTCAAACTAAGTACTTTTGTTTGAAAGAGAAAGAAATCCGTCAATGCAATATTTAATGGCTGATATTTTCAAGGTCATTTCAAGATCAACATAATCTTTTTAAATGTACTTTTCCCTACGGAATCGCATTGTATGGAAGGACAAAACTTTTGTTTGAACCATTAACTTATCTCTAAACTTAACTGTCGACCCGTTGTGATAAATAGTATTCGCACAACAAATAGGTAGGGCAGTGAAAATTGTCTCCCTCTTATTGTTCGAAATAAATGTAAAATTAAAAGATATAGGTACTTTTAAACATTTTTTAACAAAAATTCACCAAAGCAACTGAAATTTTTCTTATACAGAACTCTATATAATTTCCAGAATTGGATAGATCGTAATATGATTTTTTTTTAATTTATCATACATGTTACTTATCTTTTACGGTTTTCGAAGTTTTACATATTAATTGTTAATATGCAACGTCGTCACGAAAAATAACATCTTTTGAAGAAATAAGTTTTTTCCACTATCAAAATCACTTGCATAAAATTATACCGAGTGAATCATTTTTTACGTTATATGTATTATAAAAATTTAAAACCGACAAATGATGGCATTATTTTCATTGCGGAGAGCAAATCTGATAACCCCGTAAATAAAATTTCAAAGTCAAATTATCTTCGGTTTCTCCGAAATGTTTAAAAGGCCACTTACCGTGTAGGACCCTGTATACAGGGTGATTCATTAACAATGGGAAGGTCGAAAGCTGAAGATACTACACGTGAAATGGTGACCATTGTCGCAAACATGCCTTATCTGAAAGTTGATAGTTTCGGAAATACAGGGTTTTGAAAGTTAAAATTTTAAATCGTTATTTTGCGATTATTCTGAAAATATGTAGGTTAGGAATTTGAAAATTTGTGAAACTATATTTTTTTAGGCGTCGAATAAGATGTGTGTTGTAATTTCGGCATTGCTAATAGAAGGCGCCACGACCAATTTTACCGAAAATTTAGTTAATAACTTTTTACCCTGTATATTTAACATGAAACTTAATTCAAAACCTGAAAGAGCTATCATTTTTCCATTAATTATGCATTCTTGTTTCATTTCGGTATCTCGATCCGTTTTCGAGAAAAATCGATGTAACGAACACTATGTTTTGATAATACGAGAAATTAAAAGCGAAACAAACCAAGTGTTTCTTCGTGTTTATTACAACAATTAACAATAAAACAAATAAAATACGTAATTATGATTTAAAGTATTTGTTCGAAGAATCCACCGTTGACACTAATACACTTTACACGTTTTCTAAGAGATCTTCGAGTTTGAAACAACATATTGGGATTGCGTCTAACTTCGTTGCCAGCAATTTGTATTCTTTGCCACAACTCTTCACACGAACCAATAGATTCTTTGTAAACTATATCTTTCATTCGAGACCAAATATAAAAATCAAAAGGATTGAAGTCCGGACTTCTGGATGGCCAAGCAAAAATGTTTAACATGGCCAATCCAGCGATTTGGAAAAACTGCATCTAAATATGTACGCACTGGCCAAGAAAAATTCAGTGGAGCTCCGTCGTGTATGAACCCCATATTTCTTCTTAAATAAAGTGGAACTTCTTCAAGCCGTGGAAGCATTTTTATTTGGCCACCCAGAAGTCCGGACTTCAATCCTCTTCATTTTTCTATTTTTTCGTTTGAAGAGTTGTGGCAAAGAATACAAATCGCTGCCAATGAAGTCAAACGCAATCCCAATATGTTGTTTCAAACTCGAAGATCTCTCAGAAAACGTTATGTAAAGTGTGTAAATGTCAACGGTGGATTCTTCGAACACTGACTTTAAATCATTATTACGAATTTCATTTGTTTTATTGTTAATTGTGGTAATAACGCGAAGAAACACTTGGTTTGTTTCGCTTTTAATTTCTCGTATTATTAAAACATAGTGTTCGTTAAATCGATTTTTCTCGAAAACGGATCAAGATACCGAAATGAAACAAGAATACACAATTAATAGAAAAATGATTGCTCCTTCAGGTTTTTAATCAAATTTCATGTTAGACATACAGGGTAAAAAGTTATTAACTAAATTTTCGTTAAAATTGCTCGTAAGTGGCCGTGGTCTATGAGCAATGCTGAAATTATAACACGCATCTTATTCGTCGCCTAAAAAAATATAGTTTAACAAATTATCAAGTTCCTAACCTGCATATTTTCAGAATAATCGCAAAAAACGATTTAAAATTTTAACTTTCAACACCCTGTGTTTCCGAAACTATCAACTTTCGGATAAGGCATGTTTGCGACAATGGTCACCATTTCACGTGTAGTATCTTCAGCTTTCGACCTTCCCCATTGTTAATGAATCACCCTGTATACAGGGTCCTTCACGGTAAGTGGCCTATTAAACGTTTCGGAGATATATATATTTATTTATTTATCTATATACAATCTGACACAATATTGTACATATCTTTCTACTTTTTAAAACATTTTACGAAGTCTATTTATTTAATCGACAGATTAACATCATTTGTTTAACTGTTAATAATCTTCCATAGTTACAACGTACAATTTTTTCGAAATTCGTAATATCTCGAAACCCGTAAAAGGTAAGTATCGTGTATAATACGGCGTATTTACAAACTAGGAGAAGATTACCTAACAGTAGGTAAAATACATTAATAATAAGCGTTATCAAAAATCAAAATCATTGAAACTACACATCTGCGCTTAAAATTAATAATAAACTTATTGGAAACCTCTGGAATAATCCGCAAGTTACATAGTATATAAAAAGACATGCATCATAAATGATGTGTCGTCGAATTCTGTTTCCGTCTCTCTTTTTATAATAAACATAAAAATTGTTAGGTCAATTTGCAGTAATCATCAGTTCTATTTCATTGCGGAAATGTGTAATTTTTATTATCAGCTTTATTTGTAAACAAATGTTTAAGTAAGGTCCTATTTTTCTAGATTCTTATTGTAACTGTTTTCTTTTTTTTTTGTGAAAAGACGGTATGCTTGTTGTGTGGGTATTAGTAAGTGGGAATAAACATACTAATATAACCCATCTAGCCCATCACTAACAATTAATTACTAAACATGCTGGTGACGTATGTACAACAATTTTCAAATAGGCATTCACCAAAACCTGTAAATAGAGGCAGAACTATCGGTGAAGTCAACGATACCAAAAAAAGTTTCCATTGTATCAAAGTGGTAAATCAGTAGATATTAAAAAATATTCTATTTACAAAATATATTTCTATGAATCTAAATTTTGCACTTCGATTAATTTACTTTTCTATTATTTTCTATGTAGTGTTTTAATGCATATTGACACTATATACACACAAGGTGTTCCCACCTGAAAAATATCGGAATTAAAAAAATAACTCCGACACGTCGATTTTCTTTTCATGGTGGCGTAAGTTTTTATGTCTTGGAAGGCAGGGTACACCCCTGCCACAATAAAATAATCACTTAAAGAATAAGACAAAATAACAATGAATGTTATTTTATTAAGTGTTCAAATTGGTTTTTCTCCACTTCCATACAGTAGTAAAATCTTTGCTCCACTTTCGAACGGACATTCGAAGCATTTCGGGCGTTATCTGACGACATTCTTCAACAATATTTTAATAAAAAAAGTTATTGCGATTTTTTGTTTCTCTGTCAATACAAACACTTCATACTCTATTAGTTCAACTTTTTTACCTGTTTTACTTTAAACGGGACAATATTGTCTCGTCTTGTCTTGTCGAGATAATATCCCGTAAAATCATCACAAAGTCGATTGAATTCCAATTCGTGAAAATAGTTTATACAATTGCTGACAAAGTGGAAATAATTAGTTTGTTCTACAAGAATAAATTTTCGGAAACTGGATCGGTTGCAATCAGAAAGCATCAAAGTGAACAGGTCGTACGTAATGTGGATAATTAGGTAGCTGCCCTGGATCACATCGCAATGGAACCAAATTTGAGTCTCAGGAAACTTGCAAGTACTTCAGGAATTTCTACTTAGTTGCCGCCAAATCGTAAAAATTCATAACTACCTACTTATCACCCATACAAAATTAATTTGGTACAAGAAATTAATGAAGACGATCCTGATCGCCACTTGCAGTCGAGAAATGAGTGATCGTACTCTAAGAATCCAAATTTTTTGTAGTCAATCTGTTTTTTCGATGAATGTACGTTCCAACTAGATAGTCGAGTCAACTGCCATAATTGCCGCTACTAGACTGATGAAAGCCCACGCATTTTTCGTGAAGCTCATACGCAGTATTCGAGGAAATTGAATGTTTGGGCTGGCATACTGGGAGATCACCTCATAGGGCCTTTTTCCTACCGAGAAATCTGGATGGAAACATGTATCTGAATCTATTGGAAATGAATATCTACCCAATGATTGTTGAAGTTTTGGAAAATAACAACACTTTGCCAAAAGAGGATGTGTGGTTTCAGCAGGATGATGCTCCATCACATTGTGCCGTAGCTGTGCGTGATTTTCTTAATCAGAACTTTCCAAATCACTGGATAGGACGCAGAGGTTAAATTGAGTGGCCTCCCAGATCGCCAGATCTAACGTCCTTAGACTTTTTTCTATGGGAACACTTAAAGTCGAAAATTTATGCAATACGACCGAACTCACTTGAGGGGCTTCGTCGGCGAATTGTTGAAGAGTGTCTTCAGATAACGCACGAAATGTACATTCGGAAGTGGAGCAAAATTTTTTTTAATGTATGGAAGCGGAGGGAAACCAATTTGAACACTTTATAAAACAGCATTCTTTCATTCATTGATATTTTGTGTTATTCTTTAAGTGATGATTTTATTTTCATATCCAAACCAAAATTTAAAAAGTCGTATGTCATCGTGAGCAGAATTGAAAAAGCTTTAAAATGAGGTGTCACTCAACATAGGATACCATTTAAAGTTTAAGGGTATTTTACGCCCCTGCTTAAGGAGTACCTTCCAAGACGACAAAAACTTACGCCATCACGTGTCCAAATTGAAAAGAAAATCGACGTCTCAGTTTTTTTTTTAATTCTGCTGTTTTCCAGGGGGGAAGTTTTAATTGAAACACCCTGTATATTTCAATTTGTAAACTGAAATCTTCTTATGTTGCTACTATTGTATTAAATTGTAATAAGGATAATTTGATAGACATGTAAATTTAAAAACTTGTTCTATACAGGGTTGGAACTATTTAAAGCGAGACTACAGGGATATCGGAAACCGTTAGTCATACAGGGTGGCTCAAATTACAAAAGAGTTGCACAATTATGCGGTGAGTATTTTGGTGAAAACAGATGTAAGATATCATAGATAATTTCTGAGATATCTCGAAAAAAGTGAAAATATCGATTTTCTATTTTTCGTTATAACTCATTTGTTTTTTAAGATAGCGTCATGAAATTTTGTATCAAGGCATTATCCAACATGTCGATTTCAATGGTGAGTTCAGATTTTTTCTATCTTCCATTGTTTCAGAGTCGCGATAGTCAACTTTTTTTTTCTTATGGACGCCATATTGGTTCTCTACATGGATGGATAAAGAAAAAAAATACGAATTCAACGATGTATAACACTTTACAAAAATATCATGTCTGCCTACAGCAATTTGAATTTCTTTTTAATTTTTAAATCTGATGTCCGTAGATGAAACTGTCATTTGAGTTTTGTGTGCCACCTGTGTCCTATATAATAATAAGTAACTTATTTATAAAATTAAAAATGAGGTTTTTATTGTCTGCAAAAAAAGACAAGTACTATACATACATACGTGCAAATAGGAACGCCTGAACGGCATCTGAACAATATTTGCAATAATATCCAGAACGAATGCAGCCAAATTGTATCTTTTTCCAGGAATTGGATAGACGTATGACGGAAAATGGTAGATTTGAAAAAAAGAGAGCCAAGTACTACATAAACGCTACACCTAATGAAGTGAATGTGCTTGCTCAAGTTTATATTAACCCAGAAACTTCCACAACTGCAATCGCTAAGGAATGTGGTTTGTCACAAGAGGAGTTTCTAAAATTTTAAGAAAGCTTAAGTTTCATGATTACAAATTTACAATAGTACAAGGATTACGACCGGAAGATCATCAAAGGAGAATGAACTTTTGTAACTGGTTTTCTGCAAAATTAATAGACGATCCGGTGAACAGTGGATTGGGAGAAACGGATCCATTAATTGGCCGGCCAGAACTCCGGACGTGAATCCTATGGATGATTTCTTTTAGGGCGTCCTAAAGAATTAAGTTTATCGAACCACCATAAACACTGTAGATGAGCTTCGTAATAGAATTACTCAAGGAATTATGTCCATAACTCCCGAACAAATTCGAGCGGAAAATGAAGGAAATCATTTTGAACATATTTTTTTTTAATTTGTTTTTGTTTTGAGTTTAATTTGCTTTTTATAATAAAAGGTTTGTTTTATTTACTTTATATTTTATTTATTGTTTGATACAGAACAACATCGTAACAGTAATAATATATTACATTTCATGTTTTACGTTAAAGAAAATGACAATTCGGACATCAGCCTACTATTTCAGAAAAAATAAAAAGAAATTCTGAAAATGCTGCAGGCAGACAGGATATTTTTGTAAAGTGTGATACATCGTTGAATTCGTATTTTTTTGAAAATTTCGTGACGCTATCTTAAAAACAAATGAGTTATAACGAAAAATAGAAAAACGATATTTTCACTTTTTTCGAGATATCTCAGAAACTATCGAAGTTATCTTGGATCTGTTTTCACCAAAACACTCGCCCCATAATTGTGCAACTTTTTTGTAATTTGAGCCATCCTGTATGACTAACGGTTTCCGATATCCCTGTAGTCTCCCTTTAAATAGTTCTAACCCTGTATAGAGGATGTTCCAAATAACACTTTTAGTTTTTGCACAAAATGAAGTTAATTAGATACATTTGGGAAAAGAAATTCACTGTCTGTGAAAATAAAAAAGTTGTTGTTTTTCTCTGTAGAATACGGTTCTGCTGAGAAAACTTTAGATTTGCATGCCGGTCTAGAAATGATCTTAAAAATGTTAATCAAATCAAAAACAGAGTTGACAGTTTAGTTTCCTTCTGTAAACGAGAAAACTTGAGCCTGGCACACTTTTGCCTGAAATGGCCCATGCGTTTCAAAGTCCGGATTAAACTCGTCATAATATTTAACCTTAAAAAAGCGTGTAGTAAAAAAAATATAACCGAGGCTGTCGTAGACACTTAAAATATAAAATTATACAAAATATTACGCTTTTTCTGTACATTTTACAAAACCAAATAACATTAAAAATTTAATTAAAAACAGGAATATAGCCTGTAGGCGACACAAACGTATAAAATAAATGAGAAAGCGACTTTCATAAAAAGTAAAGTAGGGTTAAAGTAAAAAAGAATCGTAAAACTCCGATGAGTTTAACCCTGAATAGTGCAATTTTTTTCACATCTCTACACCATTTGAAAGTATTCTTCAGAAAATGCTGGTGAATGGAAATTTGCTAGTACTTTTGCAAAAGGCGTTTTCCTTGGAGTGAAATATAAATTTTGCAATAAAAAACATCAAGTAGGACTGAGTTTTCTCTTAAGAAGTTTAACGCTATCTTTCTATTTATCTTACGTACTTCTATCCCTTCTACTTTCTCTGCAGTTCTTTCAAATATTCAGTGCCGTAAGTGCGAATAAATATCTTTTACTTTTTCTTAAAATATATGAAGATGCATTTTATACTATCAAAGAAAGAAGAATTCACTGACTGACTGAATTCATGTTACCTACGTCATCAATAAGTATTTATTTCTAAAAATAAAAGATAATAAAATAAATACATACTTCTATTTTATTTTGCTTGTATGATTCAGTGTGTACTTATAATAAAAGTGAAATTATTACCTGTGGTTAAACAGTAAAAGATTTACAGCAATACCTATTCTACTGAAAAACAATCAAAATTCCGTTGTCTCTCATATAAAGTAGCTTTTAAATAATATTTACAGAACATATACTCGCAGTTTTTAATACTTATACTTATTTTACGACCAGCTATCCAATGTACCTTAAATAAATACTGAAACTATATTTTCATTGTTTTCTATTTTTAACCATTTTCAAAAATATCCGCTTTTTATTTGTTGTTAAATTAATAAATATATACAGTGTCCAAACATCAAGGGGTGATTCTTTAAGTGATTCTAAGTCGAAAAGTTTATATAAACATAGGTCCGGTAATGTTTCATTTTCAAGATACAGCGTGTCAACTTAAAAAAAAATTGTTTTCTCGGAAAAATCTTAATAATCCTTTAGCCGATTTTGTTGTCCTTATTCATGATAGAAAAAATTAAAAAAATGTGTCCCATTGACTTTTTTCAAAACTGTTATGTTTTTACTAAAAATTCAACTTTTTTTATCTTTTAAATTTTTTCGTATCTTGTTTCCTTTTTAGAGAGAAAAAAAATTTATTGCATGTCTCTGGAACAACATAATAAAAATTTAACATTATAAACAATTAAAACTACAAAACTATCAAAAAACTGGGGTATACCTGTTATTTTTTTCCATATCAATAGTCTATTCTAGTCTTAGAAATTGTTATAAAAATTATGCTAACTAAAGAAAAATGTTGTTTTATTAATTATTGTTAAAACATATTTTTTTGTTGTCTATGGACATACAATAAAGTGATTTTTATTTATAATATAGGTATTCAAACCCTATATCCTAACTTTCTTATTTTCAACCCATTTTTATATATTTTTGGAAAATGTTGTCACACATTACTCGTGTTTCATTAAGGCCCGGTACTTTGAGTCTCCGTTAAAGCTTGATTAACTGATCATGCGACTAGACTGTACATATACTGATTTATTTTATAATAATAACACACAACTTGTATAAAGTATAATCATAGTCTAATCACTTGACTAGTTATCAAACCTTAACCGAGACTTAAATTACCGAGCCTAATTCTAGTATACTGTATGAACGTAAAAATTCATTAAAAAAAAAAAGATTAACAAGAATAATTACAAATATTTTCCTTTTCATCTATGCGGAAAAGATTTTTAAGGTAGGTTATTCTCGTACAAGCCAAAATAAACTCACTTCAGATATTTGCCGAGGAATTAGAGAAATGAGAAGGATCTCATAAAACGTTAAGGATTTAAAAAGAATCTTGTATTATGCGGATTTAGGAATTCCCGAGGAAATAGTATCAGGTCGCCCGTTTATATTTCAACATTTTTAATCGGAAGCTGAAGAATTATTCGACTGAAAATGTCTTAAGATTAGTGTAATTTTCCTATTTTTCTTGGATATATTCGCGTATTAAGAACAGCCAAATCGGCATTACTTTAGAAATTAATTTGAAAGCTGATTTTGCGAATTCATAAGTTGATATAAAGTGAGTAGAAACAGAAGATCCATAAAATTGAGTAATTAAGGAATTGACATCGATCTGGTAAGATACAAAAATTGAATTTCTGCGATTTCCCATATCTTGGTAAACAAACCGTTTATAACATATCCCTTAGTGTCTTGTTGCAAAGCACTTCACTTGTTCATGGGATATTTTATACTAAAAATATTTGTTACACCAATCCATGTAGGATGATTAAAACAAGATATTTAGAACGTTTACTTTTTTCCTTTTAACAACCTTTCAAGTTTCTTTTTATTAATGGACGTGCTTGGTATTTTTGAAGTCTTAATTGTCATTACTTATTTATAAATATCCATTTATTATTTAACTGAGATACGGGTACACTTAGTACCTGAGTCATATTATTTTACGATGTACGTATGTTATTTTACGGTAATAATTCCATTAGAAGGCACGGTGCGTTAAATTTTGCCTTTTCTAAATATAGCGTACCCAAATATGTGAAAAATAAATTTATAAATAGGTTGTGGGCATTCCCGAGAGAAATTTGGAGATCTATATTACTTTATGACATTCGCTTTGAAATGGAGCAAATGCATTTGTTTGGCGTAACGCCAAAATCCACATTCGTAGGCATTAGGTGAACTTGATCCAATAAAATAAAAATCGCTTTAAATAAAATATGAAATTTTGCCTTACATGTCTCCAGAGCACACGTGTGTCAAATGTAAACATAAAATATTTACGAAAATGTTTTTCGTTAAAAATGTGTATGTCTTTTTCAGGGCAAATCATTATTTGTACGGCAGAGTGAATGAACTACATTCGAGTATATTATTGTGTATTTCGTAAAGAGAAATTGTGGTCGATCATAGAATCAATACCAAGGTAGTCTGTGAACAAATAATCGACGTTGATCAATGTTTCGTTACTTAATCTGAAGATATTCACAGTTTGAATGGTTGGTTGTATGTTGATGTACTTGAATTTTCAACTAATATTGTTAATAAAAATTCATATTGACGAACTACAATTTGTATTTTATGTGTTTGAGACTACCCTTATTTTAATATTAAATATACCCTGTGTTGACCTGAAGATGCAGCTTTTAAACAACGGTAGTCATATATAGTAAAGGGAGCAGTACATACAGGGTGTCCGGAAAGGTCATGTCAAAAAACGGGTAAACAGAGGTCAAAATAGATGTAGTACTTCATATAAAATTTTCCTGTCGGGCTTCGTTGTGGAGTTATTCGCCTTCAAAGAAACAAGTTTGAAAAAAAAATCCAATTATAACTTCCAAGTCGTTACCATGCCAACAATGAAATTTGGGCAATTAAAGTAACTCATGGTAATGTTCATTTCCAAGTTTAAACTGATATTCAATATACCTGGATTGTACAGGAACAAACGAAATTATCCATTTAAATTTGTACATCTTTTACAGCGTTACCAAATTTTAAATTTTTCTTTAACAATGCATTTTCTGAAATTGCTCAATCATCTCTGCTCTACTCGAAATAACATGTCGTGATCATTTTTAATGATGTCGGCGTATGTAATTCTGACATTTAATAATTCTTCCCTAGGAGTTTGATAAACAAGACTTTTAATATGGCCCCAAAGAAAAAATCGAGATCGGATTAAGATTAGGAGACCGAGGCGACCACGGAAAAGGACTACCTCGACCGATCCATCGATCGGAAAATGTAGTTTTTAAATAAGCTCTTATTGCCCTGCTAAAATGAGGTGGTGCACCAGGCATAAATCACATATTATTTCAAATATTTAAAGGGACATGTTCCAATAACGGGTTAAGGTGTTCTTGCAGTAAATATAGGTATTTATCCCCATTTAATGGGTCATCAATGACATGTGGTCCCACTAAGTAGTTTCCAATTATTCCCATCCATACATTAATGATAAATTTTTATTGGTGTTTTGTCGAAATAATAGCATGAGCATTTTCGTCACTTCAAATATGTAAATTCTATTTGGAAAGCGGTTAGCGTAAACTTCAGAAGCTGCAAATTGTTCCTAGCTAAAATCCTTCATAACAATGAATCAACAAATGGTGTCAAAATGATTTATGACAAATATCTAACTGCTAATTATACATACTTGTTGACAGTGATCTCAATTTCCAAAGAAACCAAAATTTTTACAAAAATGTTAATATCGCATTTTTGATACATTATGTATAAGTATGTTGTTAATAAAATTCGATCTTCTCAAAAACGGTACAAGATATCGACTGATATACGGCATACCTTTTCGTAAGCGAAGTGAGAGATGAATCGAACTGTGAAAGAAAAATATCAAATTTGGCAACGCTGTAAAAATGTATAAATTTAAATCGATAATTCCATCTACTCTTATAATTGGAATTTGTTTTCCAAAGTTCTTTCTTTGAAGGTGAATAACTTCACAACGAAGCCCGATAGGAAAAAAAAATTTGACCTCCTCTGTATACCCCTCCATTTTTGACATGACCTTTTCGGACACTGTATAAACACGTTTTACAACTTTTCTAAATATAAATTATTTTTGACGGATCATGATCCATAAGAAAAAAAGTACTCTTATTTCTTGAAGTTCTATCAGATATTATGGTATATCGGGTTTACTCAAATTCACAGATGTACTTGAAATTTATATAGCGTATTACCCAGTGCTCCCATTGTGCGTCATATTTTTTTGAAATTTTTTTTGAATCTAGATTTTGAGATATTGTTGTTGAAAGTTGTTCATTTTAACATAGGTTTATATGGCGAAGATGGACGGTGCGGCTCTTTTTTTCCCATAACTGAGAAGAAAATGTAGAGATTGTGAAACAAAACTTTTCCATAGATAGTACACAGTATTATCTTATTTTTGATGTAAAACTAATGTAAGTTTTGAACATAGTACAGCTGTATTAATTAGAAACAGAAACCAATAATTGCATTTCTGTCTGACTTGAGGATTAATGTGGCAACGTCGCAATCAGCTGACAGCAAGGAGGGAATACATTTGAGACTTGATAAAAACGAAATTGATTTCAAACATATACATTTTTCCTAAATCCCATGTACATTGTTATCAACAATAAATTATCCACAACAGATGATGATTTTGTAATGTTTTTAAAAAACTAGATTAATTAAAAAAGACTAAGAAGTTGTGATATATTTATTGGAATAAAAAATACAGTTGATAAATCCTTTTAATATATTTAATGGTTTATAAAAACATCGTAATCATTACCCAGCAATATTTAGGGTTACATAAAGTTTTCTTGATTAATATAATTAATAATACTTGATATAAAAGCATTTGTACGGAATAACAAAGGAACGTAAATATTTCTCGGCAAACTTTATATCTAAAAAATTAGTTATAGTTGCAAAACTTTTGTAACATTACTAAAATAGATATTAAGAACAGTGAGTAATAATGTAATTTCTATCACACAACCTTCAAATAGCATCCAACATTTTCTTTGACTTGGACGAGAGATGGGCGCGAGTGTCATTTAATTTCTTTAGAACTAAATTAACATAGGTAATTCTCGTTGTTTTACCAGTTCACATGATTTACGTATTTTAAATAAAGGATACAAATCTTCGCGAGGATAATACGATATATTTGCTATGTATAATAATTATATTGTACATAGTTTACACACAATACATTTTTGAACGTACGCTTTACCCGAATTTGACGAGCAATATCTTCGATGTCCGAGGTCTGTAGGTTCGCAGTGTGTACAACTGCTAGTCAATTATTAGCGCTGTTGCCACATCTACATAGTCTTTATGCGTTCATTAAATACAGGGTGTTTCTAAAATAGGGTTCCAAACTTCTGCTGCATTTATAACTCATTAAAATAAGCCAAAAAGTTCCTATTAACATGTGCCCTAAAACGCACCCTTAGGAAGTTATATGCCCTTAAAAGTGCTCAAACAAATTACGTAGCAAAGCTTATTCTGTTACTCTTGAGGTTGATAAAGAAGAATACAAGGTTATTGATATTAAATGTCACGATTGTGCTGCAGCTGCAGATATTTTTCTTGGTATTAGTAATGTTAGGTGTGATGTGACAATAAATATATTTACTTCGTACATGTGGTTTTACTTGGTTTCCTACATTCTGTTAAGGATTAATATTAACCATTAAATTTGAACCACCAGAAGTGGATGTAGAAAGGTGAATGGTCAATGGTCAATGATGTTTCCCTTGAGAACTCTCACTTAACTTATAGATGTTTCTAAAAGTCGTTTGTAACTTCTTGGACTCGGAGGAATATGTGGTACATCTTTCAAAAATATTCTTCTTTCCATTCATTTATATTGCATATAATTTATAGCATCTTCTTTGAGCTACAAATAAGGATGTTTGTAATTTGTATGTACATAAACAAAATACTTACATTTAAGTGGTCTTCAAAGCAATACTTTGGTTTTGTGTTTGCTCTGCGGAATTGTTTGAAACCAGCAAGTTTTACTGCTCTCATGTGCAGTAATAATTTATTTGGTGCATTCCTACTGTTGTTATCACAGCATGGAACAAAACACCACTTAAATTTTGTTGAATCCATTACAATCAGAAAAGTGATAATAACTATCAAGAATACACTCTTAATTGATAACCACTGATGTCACTTTTGTTTAAAAAACAGGGTTTGGCAGACAATTTTGACATATTTTCTTCTTATTCTTCTTCTCCTTCTTCTTTAAAATTATGCAACAGGATCGCTATTAGCTTCTTGTTCAATTGCCCCTTATGATTTCTACTACTAATTTGTCATATATTTAAAATTTTACTATACAAGCAGGTTCTTTTACATAAAATCTTTGTATCAACAACAATTTGTATGTGGTTTGTTTTTATACTCAACAACTCTTACTTGTAAACATCTAAAATAATTTGCAGTAGGTATTAAGAGTATTACGTAGCATTGTACGCGGGAGCCAATGGCTCCATCGGTCGTGCGGCCTCCCAACTGTGCCTTTCAAATGGCTACAGTAGGAAGCGACTTGCTAACTGCAGGTACTTTGTTGCACGACTGCCACCCACAGAGGGCGTAATACAATGTTTGACTTGTCAGTGCTGCGAGAAACAACCACTCCGAAAGCTATTTGCCCCTACCGGCATTTGAGAAAAAACCTGTCTGGGAAAAAAATCAAAAGCCCAGAAGATCAGTGATAACAATAAAAAAAATCCACTCGAGCTTTACAGCTGAAGAAAATAAACTTCAAATACTGTCAAAAGCTAAATATCAACGTGGTTTATAAAAGTGGGTTTATGCAACTCGTAATACGATGACAAGAACAAGGGATCGACATAAATCAACAGAACTCTAAACAAGAAAAGAAACGAATTACCGAGTGATAGGAAAAGCCATCAGAAAAGAAAATACGCCAGAATTGAACTTGATTTAGAAAGGCCTAACAGACAACAAAGCGAGTTTTAAGAATTACTGTATTTTATATTAAATTATCCCTCTTTTTGACACTCTTTTTCCATAATATACAGGGTGATTCATTAATAATGGGACAGAGCTTAATGGCAGATTGTTAACGTCAAAATATAGCGATTGAGCCAAATATGCTTTATCCGAATGTTGCTCCTTTTCGATCTACAGGGTGTTAAAGTTGAAAAAATATTTTCGATTTTTTTAAATATCTTGAGCACCTTTGAACAGATTGTCTTGAAAGTTTGTACACCTATGTAATTACGGACATGGCAACTATTTTGCAATCACATCTAGGATGCGCTACTTGTAGTGTTCTGTCGGAGTAAACATATGTCAAAACTTTTTTGTACTTCAAAAATCTGAATTTCCAATAAGAAATTATTAAACTACGTTCAATTCTAAATAAAAAAGATATACCTGTTAAAAATCGATAAACTTAACCGTTTTCGAAATAAGAACGATTTACTATTTCTTTACAAAATTATTTGTTTGAACGTACGCCTTTAAATAAGATGACTTAATTACGAATTAAGACAAACACAGTAACAACTGAAAATTTTATTATGCTTAAGTCTAATTACAAAAGATTCTCAAAGTGGCGACCATTGTTTTCAATACATTTTTTTATTCTCTCGTTAAAATTTTGTCTGACACTGAATAGACTTCTTTGTTGGTCTCTGATAATGTTAACAGATTCTTGTATTTTTGCCCACAGCTCTTCTCGAGTATGTATAACATCTTTATAAACTAAAGATTTAACGTTACCCCAGAAATAAAAATCTAGGGGATTTAAATCAGGGCTACGCGCAGGCCAAGGCACTTCGCTGCCGCGACCAATCCAACGGTTTCGAAAACTTATATCAAGATATTCTCTTACTGGTCGGGAGTAATGTGCGGGAGCACCATCATGCATAAACCAAAAGGTTTGCCGTAAATTTAAGGGGATATTTTCAAGAACGAGTGGCAAGTCATTTGTTAAAAAATTTAAATAATTTTCCCCATTAAGTGGACGGGGTAACACAAATGGTCCCAAAATGTTATCGGAAAGTATTCCACACCAAATATTTATTGAGAATTCATGCTGAAAATGTTGTTCTCGTGGCAAGTGAGGATTTTCCAGTTCCCAGGAATGGCTATTTCTCCAATTAAATA
Source organism: Anoplophora glabripennis (assembly GCF_000390285.2). Lineage (NCBI taxonomy): Eukaryota > Metazoa > Arthropoda > Insecta > Coleoptera > Cerambycidae > Anoplophora > Anoplophora glabripennis. The sequence continues at coordinate 76,328 of NW_019416880.1, forward strand.
CACCGCGCCGGGTAAATGTAGCTTCGTCCGTAAACAATATTTTATTATAAAATGTAGGGTCAGCATTTTGTTGCCGACGAAGAAACTGTGCGAACCGAAATCTACCAGGAGGATCTTGTGGCATCAACTGTTGAACCGGACGAAAATGGTAAGGATACAATTTTTCTTTGTGGAGTATTCTGAAGACGGAAGGCTGACTTACACCAGTAGCTGATGAAATTCGGCGTGTGCTTGTTTGCGTGTTTTCGGCAATTCGCACTAAAACATCCTCTTCTTGCTCCGCCGCTAATACTTTAGGCCTTCCAACGTCTCGTTTAGGGCGAAATGATCCCGTTTCTCCTAATCTGTCGTACAACGTCTTGAAAAGCTTGTGGTTAGGTTGTCTGTTATTTGGATATAACTCCAAGTACCTCGCTGCTGCATGACGACCACAATAATTTTCTTGGGCATACACACATACCATGTTTCTCATTTCAACAAACGAATAATCATTATGACGCGGCATTTTAATGAAAAAAATCACAAACGAAGAAGAACTAAACTGTCTAGTATTTATAAGTTGCTTAGAATTGACATAAATAATACATGACATTTCATTGACAGCGGCCTACTTCATTTAAGTCATCTTATTTAAAGGCGTACGTTCAAACAAATAATTTTGTAAAGAAATAGTAAATCGTTCTTATTTCGAAAACGGTTAAGTTTATCGATTTTTAACAGGTATATCTTTTTTATTTAGAATTGAACGTAGTTTAATAATTTCTTATTGGAAATTCAGATTTTTGAAGGACAAAAAAGTTTGACATATGTTTACTCCGACGGAACACTACAACTAGCGCATCCTAGATGTGATTGCAAAATAGTTACCATTTCCGTAATTACCACCTCAGAAAACATAGGTGTACAAACTTTCAAGACAATCCGTTCAAAGATGCTCAAGATATTTAAAAAAATCGAAAATATTTTTTCAACTTTAACACCCTGTAGATCGAAAAGGAGCAACATTCGGATAAGGCATATTTGGCTTAATCGCTCTATTTTGAGGTCAGCAACATGCCCTTTAGCTCTGTCCCATTATTAATGAATCACCCTGTATGTATATCTAAAAAATACAAATATCCTGTGTGACACAGCGACAAACAAATAGAAGCAAAAAAACATCAACTTCATTCTTTAGGACCGCAGAAATATAATAATATTCAATAATATTAACTTGCCCACAATAAATACAATTTACTTATCTACTGAAGAAATAATAATATGATCATTTCTATACTAAGAAACTTAAGAATAGGCCCAACTTAATTCTCAGATACAAATTGACTTACTCATGAGGTATTCTGTTAATTGTGTTAACTGTTTTTTTCTTAACTTCTCATTTCACAGGGGAATGTTTCCTAGTGTATAGAAGCTGGTAAATCCCTATAATAGTGATCCATAAGTAATTATACACCCACTGTCTTATTTTGTAATTTTGTGATAGATTTCTCAGATGTCGTTGTTTAGTGGCATTTTTTAAAATGCCCAGATCAATATGGATTTATAGAAAAAAGGTAAACTACAACAAATCATATATGTATTTCTCATTTCTAAAGTTACTGATCAGCATAGACTTGCAAATCCTTTTGCAGAAACTTGAAGTAAGTATATAGTTTTGTGATAATTTGTGAAAACTTCTAATTCATACTTATCGAGTCATTTTTAACGGATTTAAGATTTAAGTTTAGGCTATGTCTTCTTACTACTGGAGTATTCCAGAGTACTAATCTGGGACTCCTTCTATTTTTAATAAGGTATTACAGTTTATTTTAATGATCATAAATTAATATATATTGATTATTTAAAAATCTTTTATACGATTTCGAATATTGATGACTGTGTACACTTTCAGAGTCAATTAAATATACTAGTTACTTGGTGCGGAGTAAATAATTTGCATTTTAATATTTGAAAATTTAACAAGAGTAAAAAAAAATTAATTAATATTACTATTTTTCAATTCGGTCAATGAAAAAAAGTTCTGAACAATTTTAGGGGTGAGTCATCCCCAATGAACACCTTGTAGTGCTTCAATTAACTTTAAATCATAGTCAAAGAAGGCCAGTAATAAACGTAGGTACCAAATTTGGTTCTTCTACGGTAAAGTGTTGCAGAGATATTAATTTTTTTCGAAACTTAGGGCCCCACTTTGGGGGCTAATAACTCCTCAGGGGTGTAACTTTGTATATAGGTAAGTTTAGTTAAATTACAATATTTTGGATACCTCTACAAGCACCTGCCCTATGTCGGTTCTTGCAGGACACACTGTATAATTTAAAGGATTTGGGAGTATATTTTGACAGTAATTTGACTTTTTCAAATCACATTAGGTATTTGATTTCTTCCACACTGAAAATATTTGATTTAATAATTAAATAAGGTCGTGAATTTCTCGAGACTGCTTCTTTTAATCGAGAGTAAAGTTTTTCCATCACGTGCTATGAAATAACCAAAATTAAAATTATTTTGCTGTCATGTTATAAATTTACAAAAATCTCTTTTCTTAGTACTTTCAAAACTCCATAGCTCATAAATAATTGCGTATAATTGTAACAAACATTATAGCGTCTAGGGCTAGAGGGATGTTATTGTATAAGGGATTAATCCAGTTCCAAGACTTTCCTTTCCAAGTTTAATTAGAATTCCATCATATCACAATACCTACAAACAATAACAATTTCATTCCTCTGTGGCATGCGTCAAATAGCTGAGAGAGAGACGAAAATTGACGTATCAGAAAATATCATTTCCGTTATGTGTAAGCATATATTACGGCATTAATTTAGTTTCAAAACATTTCAACTTTATTGAAATAGTTCTCGAATTTCTTCCAGATATAAAAATTGTGAATGCCTATCAGACGATATAAAAACCCATGTTTCGTGGATTTATAATTACCTGTAAATATAGACTTTTGTGAAAAAACAGTAACAGTTCTTTGTTACTTTTTTTAAGGTATTAAGTTGTAGACACTGATACTAAATATACCCCTTCTAAAACCCAAAAGTACATGGTTCATGATTCATGGTACAAAAATGGTTCAGATGAAAATTACTAGTTTCCCTTTGAAAGTAGACGATTTATTTTTCTAATGTGATGTGGTCTACTTTTTATTATGACAAGTTTTTACGTCAGTGTCATTAGTAATTTGCTTGGTAATTCAAGATGCCGCGTTTAACGGAACCAGAGAAAGTGAGAGTTATAACTTTACTTCAGAATGATTGGTCATTGCGGATGATCTGAATGTATGCAAAAACAGCATATTCAAACTCAAAGAAAAATGGATTGTGGAGGATCACGTACGTTATGTTCACGGAGGTGGACGTCGAAAAGTAAGCACCACCTAAGAATAAATCTTTTTGACATGGCAGTAGCGGCTTCCTTTGAGACGAATTTTCCTGGATTAGTGCGAACTGCAAGGAAGCGGGTGAAAGATTCGGAGCTGAAGAATAGGCCCATTCAGTGATATTTAATTTTAAACTTTTTCTTTCATTTTCTGATAGTATTTAACCACCTAATTATATCTTAAAAAAATTAGGTCAATAGGATTAATAATAAGTGATATATTTAATTCTGAATTTGTAAGATCCTTAAAAAGGTCAACACTGCGAGAGAACAGCTAATGACGTCACAATACCGGCCACTCGGCGATCAAGTCGCGAGCAGACGGAGAGATGTGTAGATATTTGCTATACTTTTACCTATATTATACACCTGTATTTTTAAGTGTATAAATAGAGAGTGTATAAGAGATATACATCAAGTCTTGTTGAAATACATTTTTCACAAAACATATTTATTATAAACATAGAATGTCTTGGAATATCTAAATACATTTTCGGATTTTTCTCAATGACGTAAATGGTTCGCTTTTCTACATTTTCTTTTGCCTTCCATTTTGTGTACAAATGTACCCAACGTACTATACTCGGTACTTGTGGATGTATGCGACGACGTGTATGTGCGAGCAACTCAGAACCACCCTCGTTTTTCTTTGATTGCCCGTCTATATTATTATTTAAATAAATTACTTATAGGTGCCTCTCGCAACGTATTTCGAAATTTTTGTGGACGGGAACGTTTAGATGGGGTAGAATTTATTTTTTCGACATAAATTTGAAAATTCTGCTCTAAATGTTTAAATAATAATATTTATAACCTCTTAGACGGGCAACCAAAGAAAAACGAGGGTGGTTCTGAGTTGCTTATAGGTCCCTCTCGCCGACGTATTTCGAAATTTTTGTGAACGGGTACGTTTAGATGGGGCAGAAATTTTTTCCAGCATAAATTTTATAATTCTGCTCTAAATGTTCAAATAATAATATTTAAAACCCTCTAGATGGAAAACCAAAGAAAAACTAGAGTGGTTCTTAACTGCTTATAGGTCCCTGTCGCCGTCGTATTTCGAATTTTTTGTGAACACGAACATTTAGATGGGGCAGAATTTATTTCCGGCATAAAGTTGAGAATTGTGCTCTAAATGTTCAAATAATAATATTTTACAACCCCCTAGACGTGCATCCAAAGAAAAACGAAGGTGGTTTTGAGTTGCATACCGTGGCTGGGGAAACCGTGGATAACATCACACAAACTTTTCATTTTTCGGTAATGAAATAAATATTTTATTCGGAGTCGATCCTGAGGTACTTTTGCAGCCTGGAACTATACAATATTTGTACAATCCTCGGTTTCGACCCATTTAGACATAAAAACAATAATTAACGAAACTGCGAATCGATCCACATATCGTATGTATTAACACAGAATGGGAAGAGAGCGAGCGAGTCGCCCGTACCGGTATTATGACGTCAGCAATGGTTGCTCAACGTTTTTCCGCGCTCCGTTTTCATTAATTTATTTCACACATTTCTCGTTGAAACAAAAAATTGATTTTTAGCATACTAACTAACTAAAGGGTAAACTTTTGAAATATGCAATAAAAAAATTTTACTGAATGGGCCTATTATGTGGCCGCAAATACAGTTGCTTTTACTCCCCAGTATAAAGAACAGAGGTTAGAGTTTGCAAGACATTTTGTAGGAAGCCCAGACAATATCTGGGAGAATATTATATTTTCGGCGACAAAAGTTTTCAGTCTTGCTCCGATGCTTCTGTCCGTGTCTACCCACCAGAGATTATAAGGTATTCGGAGCCTTATGTGAAACCCACAGCGCAGCGTTGGATTCTCCATTAACGTTTGGACTTGGATAAGCTGCCAAAGTCCTGATGTTTGCTGTGACTATGCTGTATCCTGAGAATTTCACTTTCAAACAGAATAATTGTCGTCAGAATGGTTCATTGATAACAACATCGATGTTTTACCTTGGCCCTCAAAGTCCTGGGGATATATGGTGAAAAAAATTTACGACAGCAACTTCCGTCCAGTTAAGGTCGAAGAACTTTGGGAGGCAACTGAAAACGCATGGGATAACATCACTGAGGATTATAACAAGAACATTAATTTTATCAATGCCATGTTATAGACAAAAATGGTACTTGGACAAAATACTAACTTTACGAATCGCGTATTTTTGACGACGAAAGGTGTTTCGTTTTTGGATCTTATTGACGGCGAATGTATAATATATTTCAGTATTGGAAAAATAAATAATTTGCTACCTAATTTGGATTTGTTTTGCTCACTAGAATTAGTATGATAGACACATATTAAATTTGACATAATGACAGCCGATTTGAACCTCACATTTTCAAGTCAGCTTCACAAAGGCCAATTATAGACAATTTGCTTATAAGAGTCGTCCACTTTCAAAGGGCCGGCACTGTACATATTATCGTGGTCTTGTCTTTGACATTGACGGTCATTTTCAAGTTCATTTCAAGCTCAACTTAGTTTTTTTTAATGGAAACCCTTATTTTCAACCCCGGATTCGGAAAGAATGGAAAATTCTACGTTCAGATGGTGTATTTTTGGAATTTTAAATATCACATCGTGTTTAAAATTCTATTGATAAAAAAAATAGTTACTTTTTGTGAAATGGACAATTTTGGAGTTAATTTTTGTTTATTCAACGGTACAGTTTATTTCAGACCAAGAATATAATATAGTCAAGATGATTCTTTTTTAAAATAAAATTGAAAAAACTCTTTATTATCGGAACATGTTTAAGGACCACCATGTATGTAGTGATAATTCTCCTTTTTGATTTGCTTTATAGAAATATGACCTGTATTAGTATTGTAGGAAGAGTCATGTTCAAAGAGATCATTCAATTTATTATCATTTAGTCTCTATAAATATTTTATTCCACAAACTATTTGAATATACAAATAAACTTCAATAACCCGCAATAAAAGACTGTCTACATACATGTCTCAACATATTGTTAAAATTACTTAGTATACTGTACCAGACACTATTGATACCATTTTCCACGAACAAATCTATTCAAACGATTTTTCTTTTATTATTCAAGGTAAAAATGTTATGCTCTATAAAGTTTATTGTTCTTCTATAGTACCACCTTCACACCTTTTCTAGTACTGATAAAAATATTGCCTGAAAAAAAAATAATAGTGACATTATCTAGATTTAGCAATTAAAGTTCAGGAATGAAAAAATTACTACCAAGGGATCTTATGGTTAAACAGAACGGATGTATACTAAACAATATATTTCACCCCTCTCGTATTCCCTTGCAATTTTTTAAATTTACCATCATTGACTCTATATCTTTCAAAATGTAGTCAATAAAATATATATTAACACAATAATATGCAAAAGCATCATGTAACACATTAGATATGTTGTGATGTAAAACAGTTCCCATCAGTTTCCATTAATATTGAAAGCTAAGTAAATTGTAACTGACAAGCAAATAAAGAATGCGTTTGAAAATCGGATACACTGTTCTATTTTCCCCCCTGATGCTTATTTGGATTTTCCCTTATAGGCACGTAAAGTTAAGCCGACACATATTCGTCTGAAAGCTTTAGAAATGTAAACTAAATAAGGTTTTGAGATTTCGGCGTTCCTTTTAAAGCAACGTCCCGAAGTTTCCATCGATGCTAAAAGACAATTATCTCAAAGAAGTACGTAGCTTTTTTGTTACAAGAAACTTTTGATGTTATACTCGCTATTTAAAAATTTCAAAGCTAAGTAAACATTCAGATGCTTACCTATATTAAAATAAAAAACCTTAATATGTACTTTAACAACCAAGATAAAATTATGTCGCCAGCGATACGATGAGATCTTTACATAGAGAAATAACTAATATGAACTTTCTTCATGTTGTTTAGAATTTTCACCAATAAATAAAAAATTTAGAATGTTAACGTTTTCCATTTATTAACAATAAATAAACGTTCACTGTATGTGTTAAATTGACAACAATAAAACTGGTGACAGATTAGGTGCTTGTTTTGAAGTTCCACTAAAAATTTCACAGCCATCCTTGCAAGAAATTATGCGATATCCGTTGACTGCACGAAAAACAGCAAATACCTTAAAAACCAGAAGAGACAGGTAGAGGGAACCATTATACCATTCGAAAGAGAACAAAATTGTCCATCAGGTTGCCCAAAAATATACAAGATGTTCCATTAAAAAAAATAAGTTGAGATGGTTTAAAGTTGACTAAATTCGGCATTAAATTTCTACCACCCTGTAGGAAATTAAGTCATTTTGAAATTATGACAGAGAAGCTTAGAGTTTGAGTTATGTCTCGTATAATTTAACACTCGAACTTTGTTATTGTAAAATACACATCTTTGTGAATTAGACAGTGCATTTTTATTTTATTTTTTTTTAATTAAATAGGTATATCAAGAACGGTGAACTTTAAGAATAGGAAACCTTTATGAAAGTTCACCTAAAAATTGACGTAGAATCCAAAATTGCAATAACATAAATAGAGAAAATAGTAATTTTTTAAGAAGAATTGTTTTACCGTCACATTTTAGAAGCGATTCGAAAACATAAAAGAATTACATTTTTTTAACTAAAAAAATTTCAATTTTTGGCAGTTTTGCTGTACGAATGATTAGTTAGATCAAAATAAATAGTTTAAGTACCTATAGTCCGTACGATATTTGTTGGGATAGAAGTCCTAGAAGACCCCTTGCGTCACCTTCTTGGAATTAACCGCTTTCGACACCCGAGATAGAGATTGGCGGCGTGGCGGTCACCATAGAAGCTTGCAGTGTATATCGTCCAGTGTATTTTCAGTGTAATTTCTTATTAAAATAAATCAACGGAGGAGAAAAATAGAAGAAAGGGATTAAATTCCCAATCGGAGGGTATCATACGCAGGTATAGTTTAATATTCTCAAAATAACGCGGAAAATGTCAAGGCACGCCCCTGCCGCGGTAAATTGTTACAGTAGTTCCGATAACAGAACTTTATTGACTTATCTTTTTCTTGGAATTTCTCAACAAATATTTTACGGGCTGTAATATTGCTTACAAATTTATAATTTTTTATTGTAATTCAATATAAACAACATTTCTTTTGAGACGTAAACTACCTGTATCATTTTTATTATTTTTTTATTTTCCGCTAAATAGATTTTATATTTTTAAAATACTCGTCATAACTCTGGGGTCTTGGTATTTTCGCTACTGATAAACAAACTTGTATACCAATTCAATGAAAGTTTCGTTAAATATTTAGTCGTCTTCAGGGATTTTTTTAACGTTTATACATTGTACGTCGAAAACCTTTTCGGTCTAAAATAGTCTTAGGTATAAAACTAAAATTATGATATTATAAAATAGAATGCGCTTTATTTACTTATTATACATATATTTTTGACTAAAAATAAATTTCAATCTGCAGAAAATTCGTGCCAATTAAAAGTATCGTTAAGAATTCAATGTCAGGAGCATATGTCTCTCTTCCCAAAAATGTATTGCTCTGTCAAACATAAAGGGTCAAGCTAGGTAAATGTGGACTGCGGTGGATCACTAAACTTGGAGCATCACGAAACAGTGACAACCTCTTGAGAGTTCATGCAAACAAAATTTCGATTTGTCTCAATCAGTTTCGTAAACTTTAATCATTTTAGTAAATCGTTTCGTTATCGAGCGCAGTTTAATTAAACAGAGTGTTTTAGCGGTGTTACTGAACTAAAACGTTTAATTTCGTGGAAAGGTTCTCCTGTCTCCTGTTATATTTCAAAAATATAGTGTCTATATTTTATGCTGTTGAAACTAAGGTGGCTTTCGAATGGGACGTGTAAGATTGCTGATGTTTCTCAGAGGACGCTTTGTTTTAACACCAGAAATTCAAACTAGGTGTTTTCCTTGAAAGCCTCTGCCTAGGGGGAAAGCGGTGATGTTAAGCCCGTGGAATAATAAAACGGTAAATCTAAACGAAAACCATAATCTTTCTGAAAGCTTATAGTTCTGGGAAACATATTGCGAAATTATAATTTTCCTAAGAAAACCTAACCCCTTTTGGACACTAAAATTAATATTGTATGTATTGACCAACTAAGGCCCTTAACATAATATCATTATATGAATATTTATTAGAAGTTTATTAGTATTTCACGTAGGAAGTTTTAGGAGAACTAAAACATTACTTATTTTATGTAGTTAGTGTTTATGGAGCAACGCAAACTTCTTGAATAGTAATAAATATCTAAAACATGACCAACAAAGAGAAATGAAATCACATGAAAACTACCCACTTTCAGTCTTTGACCTATGGATAAGCATTCTCTAGAATTTTGTTGTTGGGTTGTCTTAAATCATAATTGGATAGAACTGCAATTTCAGAAATTTAATAAAATATTTTTTATTTTGGTAGAAATGGCAATATGTAGTTTCATAAAGTTGATTAAGATAATAAGGAGTATAACATCAGAGTGCTTAGATGTAAGTATGGGTGTTCCTCAAGAACCCATTTTAGGCCTCATAGTTTTTTTTTATATAAAAACGATATTGAGCACATAACATCTGTAGCTGATTTTATTACGTATGCGGGTGATATCTCTCTAATAATTTCTAACACTCGGATAAATTAATCCAACAGAACCGTAAACACATTTTGACACAGATAACAAGAAACAATTGAAATTATCTTATGTATTGTTAAAACCTGATGCAAAAAAATTATAAAATCTAGAAGTTTAAAATCAAGTAATCTGGCTGGTCACTCTACCGGACCCCTTCTTTTAATCTATCTTAAATTAGTCATTGCCCACATTCTAGAAGATCGCAACATCTTACAAAAAACTGTTTTCCAACAGGATGATGAGTTACAACCGAATATTTTGCAATCCGGTAATTGTTAGATAAAATCCGTTTTTCGGGAGATAGATTGGAAGGTAGAGTGGCTAGCCAGGAAGGTAAAGTACGACAAAGCCCGAATTTTCATACTCAGTTTGAAAATATATCCTTATGTATGAAGCACAGTATTGGTTACTTTGCACAATACATCGGTGAATTAAATCGTCTTCCTTATTTCTCTTTCCAGTCCCAGATTTAAAAATCGATTACAGGCAATTGAAAGAAGTTTTAAAATATTTGATAATTCTTCTTGCCTTTTAATTTTTTATAGAGGGTGGGAGATGAAGTATATTCTGAAGTATTTTGAAGTTTTTTAGAATTACCTTTAATGCTATTCACAGTGGTTACTTTTGGACTGAACACCCTGTACAAACTTGAACTAAATAAACTGCCCATAATAAACAAATATCTCGACCTCACTTAGCTCCCCCTTCCCCCCCTTCCGGCGATAGGATAGTTTATAACTTTTAATTTTTTAAGATTTGCGTAACATATTTAATACGTATTTCGAAAGTAAAAATACTTTCTTTAATAGAAAAGGTATACAGTATATGATGACGTAGTTTGTGGAAGTTTTCTAATTGGAACTATTTTTTTAACAATTGCCGAGACCGATAGACAATGCAATCGATTATTATATTCCGCTAGACATTTCGATACAAAACTCGAGCTTACGATTTGTTAATACAGTGAGATTGCGTTGGCGGTTTGTTGCATTGTATATTTACACCCAAGCGACTCATTGGCCATTGTTGACATATAGATAAATTCATATAATAACGGAACTGACAATCTAACTGCGATGAAAGTTCATAAGTATTGAGATTCCAATAAACACGTCATCATTCTCCCACTTTTATATCATTTCGAGGAATTCCAACAAAACATGATAAACAAAAAAGTAACTATGCCATTTATTGACTTCATTTTCTATGTATTTTTATAATATTTTATACAAAGAGGTGCACACCAGATGAAGGATGGGTAAAAATAATAAATGACGAGGTAAAGACCTTGCACAAGGAAACGGGCAATTAGTGGCAAGAATAGAAGAGGAAGACCTAAAGTAAAGTGGAAAACTGAGATCGAAAAAAAACATCAGAAAATTGACAGATGACAAGAGAAAGCAAAAGACGGAAATAATTGGAAATACATAATTAACCCAAGCCTGGGCCTTCTCTGCCTAAAAAGCTAATTTTAGCTCTTTGGGTGGGACAGAGTAATTCTCCTAACCTATACGCATATACATAAAGAATTATTCTACTCAAGAAAACATAAAAAAGTTCATACGAACATAGATCCCAAGATGAGTCGTAAGGGAGTTTTAGTTAATATATGTAAGTAATTATTAACGATCCCTCCAAATAATCATCCCCTCTGAAACTTATTTTTTATATCTTTAACAACTTGTGGTTTAAGGACAAATTTTATAATGTATGACAGGAGAGTATTTATATCCTCAGAAATTAATTTAGTATTTCTGATCTTATTTGATCAAGTCGAGGTGATTTATGGGATTTTTAATTCATGTTTTATTTGTTTCATTATTATCATTATTCCATTATTTCTGTTGGTTGTAAAAATGTACAAGAACAATTTGGTTTTACATAAGATACAATTAATTGTTTTTTATCTATTTCTTTTGCCATTTTACTATCTATAGTATGTACTATAATAATCCGCAAATATTTCGACAAAATTCTTATTTTTTACTAGTAAGTTATTTTGAGTTATTTTGATATGCATTTATCTCAGATTTATAATAATTTATTTTAGTTTGTTTTGATATTTTGTAACTTATTTTAATATAACTTAAATTCCGTCTCAGAATTGATATTTATTTTTATAAAGATAAGGATCTAAACATGTTTTACTATTTTTTTTGTATCATTATATAATCGTTAATTACAGAAGTATATCCCCATGTAATTAAAATGTTTAAATATAATTCTTCTTAATATCTCCAATTTATGTGTCGCAGCTACTTTTATGTATATGTTCAAGGTATTTATTTAATTCTTTATTAAATAAGTCTAAAGATGATGCAGGTGATCTATAAATTGCAGTTATATGAATTTTTTTTTGAAGAGTCTATTGTTAAACTTTTATATTTTCGTTTACAAGGTTACAGTAATAAGTTAATGATTCTTTCATCCTTATTATAAATTAAGTTATAACCTGGTATACAAAAGAGACTCAAATCATTTAATATTCTGAACAAAACTATACTGCTAAATTGTTGGTCGAAATTTGCCAGAGCAATAATTAATTCATCAAAACTTTTTGCAATGCTATTTATGTTATATGTAATATTCTAAAGTTTTTTTGTGAATGTGTCAATATATCAATACATTCTGATATATTTTCAGCAATTTTTGTCTTAACTTTTTTAATTTTAAATGATATATGAATTTATGTTTTCTTAATTTATTAAATTTAAATTGAAAATAAGGCTTGACATTTTTTTCTTTTGTTGGCCATTATAGAATTATAAATATACTTTATATATTTAGAAGTGAGTTCCATCCATTTTCTTTTCTGATTCAGCACTTTGCTGCATCAAATGCAAAAGAGGCACAGACGGTGATGTGATAAGTTTATACATATATTCAATCGAAAGCAATATATTTCAACAAGTGTAAGAAAAGCTGCAGGCAGTTGCTTTTTAGAAATATGTCAGATGCGAACAAGACACTGAATTTTAAATTTAAAATAAGCCCTTTCTTTCTGGAAATGTCGCAAGATTTAATGTTGAACTTGAGAGTATTGTGAAGTGAAGTGTGCACCTTTTATGTTATACAAACCAATTGACACTTCCGTATTAATATGTAAAAAAAGTCTTCCAAACAACAAGTAGCAGAGATATAGTCAATCGCTTTAAGTAATTTAAGTTATAGTGGTACGGTTCCGTACAATTAAAAATAATTGATATTTATCCATTAAGTTTATGCTTTTAAATAAAATATTCTTTTTATATCTTGCATTAGGGTACACATCAATTGTTTGGAACGTGTTAAACTAATTTCCTGTTTGAATCACCTTCAAAATATCGTATTAACTGTAGAAAAAAAAATGCTTCGTTAATCTGTAAATTTCCATTAATCTGAAATATACATATAAAAAATTTTTAAATTTGACATCTGTCAGGAAACATTTTTGGAAAATCAATGATATAAAAAATTCTTTTTATTTTCAAAGGTATTATCATTTACTCTCAAGTTCGACCAATTAGGTTAAATCTTATAAATCTTGTATAACAAGTATGTGATTAATTCTATTATGATAAATACCGTTTCATAACAATAAAAAAAAATCAAAATTCTGACATTAATAACAGTTAAGACATTATTAAAAATGTATATCTAGTTCGTATATACAGAGTGTCCCATTTCTCACAGATCCTAGAAGTCAAAATAAGACGATTTCATTAAATTACGTCTATCCAAAGTTTTTTCGTTTAGTCACTAGAGGGTTTCAAAGCAACAATTTTTAATTTTTCCTATATAGGAATTTTCGTATAATTATTTATTTTATTATTCATCACCAATTGCTACAAATGTGGTTTAATTGTCAGTAATAATTTATTTGATAATGAAAGTAAAATAATGCTTGGAATTGAGAATGAATAATGATGCACGTTCCTTTACAGAAATTATTTGAAATAATCCCAATTTTCAGACACATATTATTTCAATAAACAATAATAAATCATAATCTCGTGCATTTCTTATTCCCGATTATACAAATTATGAACTGTAGTTGCTCATCGAATTAATAAAATTTAATGCTCCTCCAAATCAAACAAAATGGGAAAAGAAGCTGAGATGACTGCAATATTTTTTTTATTGAACTATTAATGTGTTAAAACATTGTGATTGTTTTCAATAATTTTCATCAGAGAACATTTGCTTAGAAGTTTATGAACCCAACACAACATTATTTCGCTTGTATTATCAGATTGATCTAATTTTTAAAGATCAAATCATATTGTTGATTTGATCAAACGATTTTGTACCGAAAGTGTACCGTTACAATAACAACCATACAAAAACTTTACAAGAAAGAGAACATTTAAAAAAGACTTTTGAGACAAAATAAGAACTAAAATTGTAAGATCACCTACAATTAAAATACAGGATGGGTACTTGAAAACGAGACAGAGCGAATAATCCATCTTTTCACATTTTCTTGTTATACAGTGTAGGAAAGTACCGATGGTCTATCAGAAGTTACGTGAGAGCGATAAAGTAAGCCATAGAAATCCATGTGATAGACAAGAATGGCTATAATGAAAGCGTCTAATAGTCAACGCCCATTTCGCCCTTCCACAAATAAGATCCACTTCTTATTTGTGGAACGCAAATTTTATCAGGGCTGCCGTATTTTTTTCCATTTCTGTAAATGTAAATATCTTGGTTATCATTTCGAAAAGTTACATCTACACACTAGTATTTGTATACCAAATTTCATTTAAATCAAAGTTAGTTAAATCGTCTTATTTTGATCTCATGAAGGTCTAGTAGTTCCATGTACGTGGAATATTGGGAAACTTGTATAGAAAAATGCCCATATTTGATAACGGTGATCATATTTGGGCGAGATACAATAATAAGAAAGGAGTGACTTGACTATAACAACTTTCAAAAATAGAAATGAAACAACTCAGATAGATGTTAAATATTCAACAAAATATTTTTATCATAATAAAGCAGACTCATTATTCGATAACAACTGGTAATATTCGAAGCTGATCTAATATCCTGCATGGGCCGTTGTTTAATCCAGATATCTCGGATACAGTGTTCAGCTAAGCATTCAATAACGCAACAGCGCTTTCTTTATAAAATTTATCAGAGGGGTAGGAACCCAATTTCATGTCGTTATACTTTAAATTAAAAATTTATATTTTGCTAAAAATGCGTATACGCTTACGCAAATATTTTGTTATATCCCCTAGGGAAAGCTTTCTTGAAATCCGTTTTCATTCGTTACAACTTTTTCTTAAATTCGGTAAGTGTTTAATTGAAAATGAGGTACAACTTCGTAAATTTTTAATAATAAAAACTCCCAAACATGCCTTGTAAAATTTGTGTTGATTCGAATCTTTGTAGAGATGATAAATATGTTGGACCATTTTAAAAATTTCAATTTCATCTAACGAATTACACAAAATCGTTTTTTATTTTTTTTTTGTCTTTTAAAGGTCGCTGATACGAAAAAACCATAGACCAAAAAGTTTCTCAGCAACACAGAAAATATTCAATTTGTATTTTAGAATCTACCAGCGGCGCACCTCACAGAAGTTCAGAGGGAGAAAAGGGGCATAATCCCCGCAAAAATATCACCCTGTATAATTTCACAACCATTTGGCATACCAAATTATGTAAGCCTTATAGAGGTGCCCTAGATGCCAAATTTGAGCAAAATATCTCAAAAACTTTAGGAACTATGGAGAAAAAAACTAAAAAATCTTGAAATTTCAGTACCCTGGAGAACGGCAACGAAGCATTTGTGGATCTATCTTCATATGAATTTTTAGTTAAGATATAAGCCAAAGAATTACCGCCTCCCTTATGTACATGATATTTAAGAACACCCTGTATTTATATACACATTTACTTTGCCTGTTTGAACAATTGTTTTATTTACTTACTGCACAAGACTGTTATGGAACCAGTTAACTTCTGAACAAAATCTGGACGAACTAAGTGCGAGCAAAGTGTAAAATTTAACCTCAGTTTTTAACTGCGCTAGATATTTTATGCTTAACGAGTTACATTCACGTGTTACATTAACAGTGACTAATCAAAAAATAAACGAAATCCATTTCCCCAGAACGTCAACACGCGAATATAAGGCCGGAAATTCGACATTCAGGGCACGTCGTTATAGGTCTAAAGTGAAAGTCTGCTCGAGACCCTTAACCATGACAAACAGAATCCTATAAAACGCACGGTATTTGGGTCGAGGGATAGGTAGATTGCTTCATTCTTATGGGCTTTTAACTCAGCTCTAAGAGCCAAGGGATGAAATTTAAAAATACATAAATGGAAATCGAAAATGAGCCATTTATATCTCACAATGTCGTTATTAAGCGATTCTGTAAGTTGTCAAGTCACGTCCAAGTGTAATAAGGTCGTTTGCATGTAATGAAATCGATTTTTAGTTTTTGTAGGCATCTTGGTGATAACACAGACAATATAGCGTATCGCTACAGACTGCTACTTAAATGCTGGAAATTGGCAACCCGAAATGGAAGCAGGGTATCCTTAGCCAGCTTCCAGCTATAAAATTTAGCGTGGTAACTCTTCTACTTGCTAATAGGCGACAGTTTCAGCGGTGGCTTTGTTGCCAAATAATAACTGCTAAATAAATTTAATGCTTTCAATTATGTAATTAAAGAGATAAGGAACTTACCTTGCGTTTAGAAATCACATTTGCCTTAAATGTTAAATAAAATAAATCAAGTTAGAATTAAAACTATGAATTTACCTAATTAATTATTTATTTGGGAAATGGGAAAATTCAAAAACTCGAAATTAATGCCACACCACTGCAGAATATCATATGATACATACATAGATATTCGTTGATTCTTTAAAAACATTTTTATCAATACCTACATCATACATTGAAGTAAATACAGTAACGCAAAAAACAGATATTGATAAAAAAGTGTACAAAAGAAATCCGTAAGTAGCCTGGCAACATTATCAAAGTCTTGTTTATATGTTGCTAGGATACGCTTAGGTATGCGGGCCGCTGTATTTGATTCTTCCTATAATTCTGCTGGTGGTGTACTCTACCGGCAATTCGGAAATTTAAAACTGCTGGCCTATTCCAGGAATGGTCTGTGGCGATAGCTATTTTGTCTGTGGTGATAATTTTTGGTTGTAGTAATTTAAAGTAGTTATATCGGGTGTCCCAAAATCCACACAAGATTTGAATTTTGCGCCATTTGTGCGGGAAAGTGTTGCCAATAATAATAAATACAGTGTAACAGCTGACAGTTCAGGGATATTAAAAATGGAGCGCTATAAGCAATGCATTGTTGAGCGATATTTTAAAAATAATGAAGGTTTGGCAGCTACAGTTCGAAATTTTCATATAAATTATGGTCGGAATAATGATTTAACTTCATCATCAACTGCGAAGAGATTGATTGAAAAATTCAGGGAGACTGGATCAATTAGTGATCTTAAACACTCTGTCCGTCCTGGCACAACACAAAACATCGATACAGCTCGTCAGAGTGATGCTGATAGTTCAGGAACATCAATTCGGCATTGTGGTCAAATATTGGACATTTCGAGCAGCTCTCTAAAGCGTATTCTCAAGAAAGATGTGTCTCTTCATGCTTACAAAGTTCAATTGACTGAAGAACTGAAGCCTACTCACCACACAGAACGAACTCAGTTCGTTGAATGGATTGTGGAAGAACAAGTAGATGCTGATTTTTCGAACAAAATTCTTGGAGTATGTCGACATATTCGTCATTGATATAAATATTATTTGCCATAATTATTCTGACAATAAATTAATCAATTGGTACTAATTATTGGTTGACATAGTGTCAATTTATTAATGTGATAAATGACAATTTATTTTATTTGGTATGACATCCGCCTACTTTATTTTTACAAATTTTTGCAATTGTCCCTTTAGTGAACGATGACGCATCTAATTTTCTTACTAGAAAACTATAGATTTTATCGAAAAGTTACAAGAGGTAAAAAAGTTGGCCAATAGATCATTCTTCCCAATACATATTTTTAAATAAATAATTTGCTTCATATAAAACATTTCTAATAAAATATTGCAATGGGGTTGACTGTTTCACTCCTTTATAAAATACGCCAATGATCGAACAAATATTGTAACATATCAAGTTTCATGTCTAGCATTCCTTATGTTAAAAAAAATAAAATGTGGACTTCAATCCCCTCCTTTAAGAGGGTATATCGCCTCAGGGGTGCAACTTTCATATAATCCTCTTATTTTTGGCTCTACATTCACTGGTACCATTTTTGCTACTTCATTTAAAAACACCCTGTATACACAGATTTTTTCAACATCTTTGATAAAAATGGATCATTCTAGATTATTGATACATTTAGATAAACTATCTACGGAACCTAGTTTCCAGAATCTTATGAACACGTGTATGGAGAATAGATGTCAGTTTATTCAACACAGAGAATATAAATCTAAGAACATAGATGTTCTATCGGGCGTACCCTAGGGCTCCATACTTGGACCGTCACTATTTAACATCTTTATTAATAATATTACTGACATATTTTTAAAATACAATAGTTATTTATTTATGCCGATGATATAAAGCTATACCTTCCAGGTAACTCCATTGACGATTGGAATCGTTTAAATCTGTGTCCTTCAAAGATGAATACTCCTCTAAACACTTCCTCTAAACATTCGTTTCCTAGAAAAAAAAAAAAAACTTTAATAAGCTATGACTATACATATGACGTCCTCAATTTTTTAAAGCTCTTGGTATTACTTTTGACAACAATTTGAATTTTAAAGAACACATTAAGATCATAGTATAAGAGCCGTTCAAAAAAGTGGGGTTTATAATAAGAAGTATACAAGGTTTTCCCTTAATTAGCATTTCAAGAGTTTGTTCAATGCGTTTGTATGACTTGAATATGCTTTTGTAATATGGAATTCAACTTATTTTGTACATTGTGATTTGTTAAATACGTCCATTTACATTTTTTTAGTATATGTATGTCCTGTGACTCTTCACTCTTTAAAATAAGTTTAATTTTACGACCCAGGAAGTACATAGAACAATACACTCATTTATTTTCCTATACAACATTGTAAATGCATTTTTTAATTGCATGTAGATTTCCTAATACTTTTTATTTAGAGACACCACCTCATACCCTACTACAACAATCTTCTTCATTGCACCGGATGTACAGTCCGTACAATACTTGTTGAGACACAATTCCAAGAAAAGAATAGGCCAATAAAGTTCTATTATCGGAACTACTGTAACAATTTACCGCGGCAGGAGTGTCGAATGCTGTTAATTCTAAGAAAATAACGCAAGGGTTTTCTTGGAATTCTATCTCAACAAATATCGTAAGGACTAGATGTAAAAGGCTGGCGTTTTACAGACAAGAAATCGCACTTTTAGTTAGAAAATGATAGAACAGGAAAATCTATCCAAACTATAAAAATTATGAAATACAAAGATTTATTTCATTTTTCGCAGTGGAAGATCATAGAAAACATGGGAAACCATATAAACATCAGAATGTACATTTCTCATTTTTGTCAGGAATTTTGTAAAAATACTTAATAGTATGATTCGGAAAGCGCTCAGCTTCTCTAGCGTTGCATCTTGTTTCGCCATAAAAAGTTGTTTGCCTGCATACTCTTTGAACGTAAATTAGTCCATTTCAACAACTTACAAGCAAAATTTCGTCGCAAACAAAATGTCAAACACTCAATTAGGTCCGATCTTTTATTACGTGACACTATTTGTCACAACATGACACAGATGACATTGCATGGCTAAATTAGATGCGCCCAATAGAGCTTTTATCACACAGTTGTGGATAAAATCAATTTTCACCAACATCGTGTGTAGGACATGCAGTTGATAAATACTTATCAGAAGAGATAAACATGTTTATTTTATTTCAAATCACTTTTTGCGTTATCCTTAATAAAAATTACTTAAATATCAATGGTAAATATCTTTTGGTGTCAACGAGATAACATTACGTTTTTGGACAAAAATCGCTCCAGAGCCAAAACGGCTTATTTACGACTATACTCTGTTTGGAAATGAAAGAGAGTAATGAAACCCAGAGATAAGAACCGGCCATGGGCGTGCTATTATTTCGTTTCAGGTAATTATCGGGTAACACTAATGCTAACAGGTAATGGGTATCATAGGGCAGGAGCCAGAGTATTGTGACAGATCAATCCAGTCTTAGAGCTGAATATACGAAGACGTGCTAGTGCAGTAGAGTAAAATTCGACTTGTGTTTAGTGACTAAAGTACACTCATTTTATTTTAAAAAAGAAATACCAACGCTAAACAAAATTTTAAGTGAACTTTCAGAGGACAACGATTTGCCAAAAATCAGTAGAAGCAAATTATGGGCCGTCTTACGAGAGTTGAATTTTTGCTGGGAAAAGCAGAACAGGAAGTCAGTTCTTATCGATAAAAATGAAATTATTTGTTGGCGAAGATCCTACTTAAGATCAATTAAAAAATTCCGTGACGAAGGGAGGAATATTTATTATCTAGACGAAACTTGGGTCAACGAGGGATATACTGTAACAAAAGTATGGCAAGATAAAAATGTAAAAAGTTTTCGACAAGCATTTTTGGATGGACTTTCAACAGTGTTCAAGGCACCTTCAGGTAAAGGGCGAAGATTAATAGTGACACACATAGGTAGTGCCAGTGGTTTTGTAGATGGCGGTTTACTTTTATTTGAATCTAAAAATACAGGTAACTATCGCGAAGACATGAACGCAGATGTTTTCGAAGAGTATTTTACACAGATGTTGGATCTTATTCCTCCGGGGTCTGTAATTGTCATGGATAATGCCAGTTACCATTCACGACAGACCGAGCGGACGCCTACGACTGCTTGGAGGAAAGCCGATATAATTCAATGGTTATCCGGAAAAAACATTTCTTTTGAAACAAATATGGTGAAAAAGGAATTTTTGACACTTGTCAATCTTAATAAAGATCAGAAAAAATATGTTATCGATGAAATGGCAACAAATCGCCAAATAACGGTACTACGGTTACCCACCTTATCACTGTGAACTTAACCCAATCGAATTAGTCTGGGCGCAGGTAAAAGGAGATGTAGCACGAAATAATACGACGTTTAAATTAAGTGACGTGAAAATTTTGCTAAAAAATTCCTTGGAACAAGTAACTGCAGATAACTGGCAAAGATGTATACATCATGTACAAAAAGAAGAGGAGAAAATGTGGGAACTTGATAATTTAATTGACGTTACTGTGGAACCTATCGTTATCAATCTAGGAGACGAAGATAATTCATCAGAATATTCAGAGGATGAATTTTAATATACCTACTTTTTATTTTCTTTATTGTACATTTATACAACACTACATTTACTCACCATAATTTGAATTTTCAAAATACATATATTTTTGTGTGGAATAAAAGTCTATTCATTAAATTTAAATAAATATTTTGATAATAATATTGAATAATTTTATTTGAATTACTAAAAACCCTCTTAACCCGGTTATGATGCTTAAAGTAGCCTCATGTTTTGAAATGCTGTTTTTATATTGTTTACTTATAAGAGAAATGGACCGAGAAATTGAAGCAGCATAGACAAAGACGGATTGTCGGGGATTAAATTTTTGCTACCTGCTACAATTTAGTACAGTCCGATCGCACAAAGTTTTGTTAAAAGTAGACCTCATCTATACGGAAAATACATAATATAAAAATATTGAATATAAGCACCAGTACTACATTTATTTACGATTTGCATACATAATGAGCTTTTATTACTCTCTTTCATTTCTAAACAGACTATAGGGGTTTATAAGCAAAAATTTTCTACCACAATGTCGTCTATATCCCCCTCAATTTTTGCAACACCTTTTTGAAACACCCTTATATTCAACAGGCGTGTAATGTTCAGGAAATGTAATGATAAACGTAAGAAGTAAAAATATGCTTTTTTTCCTTAATCTGTATGTATTGCCAACTTGTAAACTGTTTTGTACCCTGGAGAAAACTTGTATACCTAACTGGTACAGAAAATACAGTGTGTCCAAGTAAGCCGGCACCATATGGGAAACTTTTTTATTATTGGTTTTATGAAAAAAAGTTATTCTTGATTAAAAGTTCTGCATGGCGTAAAACTCAAAATGAAGTAATCAGATTTCAATTTTTGCATTGGTACACGAGGTCTGTTGAAAAATGTGAATATTGTTCAAGAGTAAAGTACCTTTATTTTTTACAATATCGACAATCGTTAAGAAAAATTGATCCTAATAGAAAACTACGATCAAATATCCAATATTATCCATCTATCATTAAAAAATAAATTTTGTTATTTTTACAAACTGTTCTCATTAATTTACGTCTAGAGATCGAGATTAAATCTAGGATGCACTAACAAACCAATGAATTCAATACAATAAATGTACATCGAGTACGAGGTAAATGCTGATTTTTTTTTTTTTTTTGAAAATCGACTTATTTGTTCCAAAATACTAGATGATGCTGTTCATAGCGCAACACACTTATAACAATCGACAGTCGCATTTTGAGGGTTATATTCCAGTAGTGCATCAAATTTAATTCAAGTAAGTGAAACTATATGGAAAAAATTATACTTTTAGAGAACATCCCGGTAAGTTGAAAATTATTGGACTCTGAACTTTTATTTTTGATTTTAATTTTTTTTCTTCAATTTAGCTAAGTAATTTAATGTACCCTGTATATACGAATGGTTAGTGTTTAATTGAAAATTGTCTGCTTCGGGAAAGATATTACTCTTCTCGGAACAAAACCTCATCGATAGTACGAGTATTAATATTGATGGCACTGGCTCAAGCACACCCTCAATTCCGCTAATGATTTTTAGTTCTGATATTTGACTTGAATTGATGGGAGCAATTTGCTTCGCGTTTGTTCATATAGGCTAGCGTTTGTCGTTTAAGAAAAATTTGTAGGCGTCACGTCACGTCCGTTCCGTAATAAATTACTCAATTTGGTAAATTGATTTTAAATTAAATTTAAAAGCTGTTTGGTCAGCAGCTTTGTAATTTATGGGTCACTGACTGATATTCAGATTTTCTTCATTTCAGTTTTTCTGATTGGGGTAAAAGTGATGGATAAATGTTCGATTTAATTACTTTTCCAATGAATTTTGAGTGAATTCATTTGTCATGTCATTCAGCATCTAATACCCATTTTAATTTAAAGGAAACTGTACCAGTAACATACAGGGTGTCCCACCGGGAACTGCGTCGATCGATATCTAGGAAAGTATTGTTCCGAAAAATTTGAAAATTTGGCAACATGGCAATGTCCCTGGGCGAACACAACTAAAATATCTAGAACTCTCCAGCACTTCCGGTTATACTGCGTTATTTTAAATGGGACACCCTATATATTATTGCATTTTCGGATTCTACATAAAACTTGGGGGTCACTTTATTAAATATTCCCTATACCTACGAGTAATAGATATTTATATTTAAAGAAAAAAATTGACAGATGCAATGGTCCGCGGAGATGCTAGTAACTTTTTACAGGAGCGTGATATCAAGTGGTTTTTTGGTACATTGCAAAGGGCATAAGTAACTCTAAACCAACAAATTAAAACATTTAATACTAGGTGTTTAATTTTTGCTGGTACATTTTAATAACTTCAAACAGTTATAACTTTGTTAACTTAAATGGAACACTCTGTATTTTTTTACTCTGTCGTATGCAGATTGAAATTCAAGCATTGTTAGGGTTGCCGTTACTACATACTACGAAAAAAACAGCAAATTCTCCATATGTTATTGAAATTACTTTGTCACGTTTTCCATAAATAACAAACAAATTAAAATAATCTTCATTAGTATAATTTAAACGATCCCAAGGCATTTTTATTTAAATTTTGCGGCAAAAACTATTCAGACGCAACAATAATCTGACACCAAACTGGCCAAATATCAAGTTGTTTCAATTGTTTTCGGAGTGTTTCTGGTCATGGCCAATTTGACAACAGGTTTGATACGAGAAAAACTGTCCAAAAAATAGAAAATTGCAAATATCTCTAAAAGTAGTAACGGCAACCCTAACAATGCTTATATGGCTTGAAAGGAAATTTCAATCTGCATACGACAGAGTAAAAAAAATACAGGGAGTTCCATTTAATTTAACAATGTTATAGCTGATTGAATTTATCAAAATGTAACAGCAAAAATGAAGCACCAAATGTTTTAATTTGTTGGTATGCCATAATTTAGAGTTACTTATGCCCTTTGCAGGTACCAAAAATCCACTTATCACGCCCCTGAAAAGAATTAGTAGCATCTCCGCGAATCCTTGATCTGTCATTTTTTTTTTAAATATAATATCTCAAATCCTATAACTCCTAGGTATAGGGAATATTTAATAATGTAACACTCAAATTTCACGTAGAATCTGAAAATGCAATAATATATAGGGTGTCCCATTTAAAATAACGAAGTTGGTATCACTTCCACTATTACCGGAAGTGCTGGAGAGTTCTAGATATTTTAGTTGTATTCGCCTCAGGGATATTGGCATGTTGCCAAATTTTCAAATTTTTTGGAGCAGTACTTTTCTAGATATCGATCGACGCAGTTTCCGGTGGGACACCCTGTATATGTATGTGTTTTTGTCCAGAATTTTCCCTCTCAAATGTATTTACTTCTCTTTGCAGTAAAGTAAAAGACGGAAAAAAAACCGATAGTAGCGGAATTATTGGAAAGTAGATACTTATGGGAAGATGCATTAAACATAATTTATTTTACCATCGGCACTTGAGTTCTTTGAGTTTATAATAATTATTATAGAGATCGTCCTATTCTACTATAAACTTGCACAGAGCGACACCCGTTACTCCTGAATAATAAAATTATTAACGAAATAATTAATTTTTTACAGCACCCAATGCGCAAGTACCCAATTACAGGATAAAGTTGAAAAGATATGTAACTAAACAACAGCTACAAAAACAAAAGAAATTCACAAAGAGAATTAGTAATATACTACAAACATGTTTAAAAAGTCATTTAAGTCTCACAAAATTAATTTAACAAACAGGAAACTACAATAAATATGTCAAAAACAATAAAAGTAATAAATAAAATAAAATCAAAGAAGTAAATTATAGGAACCGTTTGTCTGTGTTTTACCTGAACAAAGAATATCCAATTCAATTTCACTGTAATGAATAAACATTTGGTACACGGGAGAGGCTTTATACAAAGCAGGGCGATCATTTTTTATTTGGAAAATATGCTCATGTCGCATATTTATTCGAGGAATGTGAAATTTTGTAATTACCAACAACTCCTCCCATGTTATTGCGTTATTTGGGGCTTTGAACAAAAGGGTTACAGGTATGATTTTTCGTCTTTGCAATATTCTGTTTATATTAAATCCTTCATAATCATATTTCCGTGGAAAAGCCCTAGACGGGTAATGACCATCGAGTATACTCAAATGCAGTTGAATTGAAAAATCAAGATTGTACTTTTTCAACAAACATTAAAAGATTAGCGAAAACAGATGCCCAAACCAAAGAAACGTACCCAAACTTAGGTTTAACAAGTGTAGTAGATAATATGTTGAGGGTGTCGAGGTTTAGAAAGTTCAGCATATTACTAACACGAACAACAAAACATAGATTTTTGTAAGTGTTTTCCAGTATATTTGTACATACGATGTTTATTAAGAGAATGTTTAGGATCGAAAAATGTTCCTAAATCTTTTACCAAATCATCAAATTGATATTTATTTTAACTTAGCTTAACCTTCGGATTTTTTTGGTTATTTTACGTCGGCCTATTTCTGCTACTATGGCTAAACACCGACGCCAGGAGACGAGCAACCCCCAACCTGGAAATTTTTGCCGAATCTCCACTTTGTCGTGGGATAAGGGATCTTACTTACCTAACATTGTTTAGACAAGGGACCAACGGTTGTACATCTGGGGGATGGTATGTCTTTCTTTACAAACCTCGACTAAATTTGTATAGCTTCTGTGAATACACCGACATAAAGGCCACTAGAAGTTGGACGAGCATCACAAGCCTTCCCGGATGGTCACCCATCCAAGTATTAACCGTGATCACCGTTGCTTGATTTTTCATATCAATGACATGAATGCCGATAGGCCGCACTCGCCTTATGCCGACTAAAATTCATAATATCACACTCAGAAGTAGTATGTTGACATTGCACAAAGAGTTTCATTGAGGATTATGTATGTCGGAAACACTGAGGAGACATGGAGATTGGTCGGCTCCATTGTCTCCATAGAAATAATAAACGAGTGACGTGACACTATTTACTACAAGTTCGAACACTATAGTATGCGAGCAGTTATAAAATTATAAAATCAACGGAATGATGGGGTTGTTTCCAGGGCATTCAGTTCTATTCCGTTCACATGGGCATTCCCTTGCGCGTTCCTATCCTATTAGTTTACTTTTTACCAAATATGAATATATAAGGATGTGTTTACAAAAGTGCATAATGATGGTCTTTCACACACAAGCTAGAACTTAACCCTGAAAAGATAACAAGTTGGTACTCTAAATATACAATAAACAATAACAAGCCGTTTAATCGACGGTGACAGTTCGTCGAGTGGCTACAAATTCATAAGCGGTTACAAGAGCGATGCCGACATATACGTCAAGTTCATTATTTATAGAACAAAATAGTTTAATTAATAAAAGCTGCAAATATCAAAGTCCCTGCAGAACTCCTCAGGGCGATTTCAACGCACCAGACTCCGAAAATTTGGACGAACTGAAATCTACTGGATAAATATGAGGTTAATAATATATCTGCTACGTTGTTATTGCCGAGAAAAGTGAAATAATATATAATTAGATTAGAATTGAGAATTTTGCAAATTACAAACATTTTCAGCATAATTAGGTACATTAAAATCGCCAACTATTACTATATCAGAATTATATATCATGTACACAGATTCAAAAGCTTAATAGGGTTTTCATAGGATTCGTAGTTCCTTTTGGAGGAATTAGATGGCACATATACAAGGTGTTAGAAATTTTTGACTGCCTTAATTTTAACAGAGGATAGAATACATTAAAATAAACAAAAAAACCTTATATGACATGAGTCCTAAACTCAACCATTTCCGAGGAAAAAATTATCAAAATCTCCAACTTGATGTACAAAAGTTCGATTAATTAGGGAATATTAACATAAATGCGTGCATAGAATACTTATTTGAACTTCTTTATGTTTAATTCTAAAAAATAATTAGTGTTGAAATAAATTTAAAATTCCATAAAATGCATATCGAACAATGTGACAACGGCGTGGCGAATAACACAAGGTACTAAGCTGTACAGCCAGCAATACTCAGTTCGGTTGGTATCTGGAATTGGACCGTGTTTAAGAGTTTTTTGCGTATCACTATTTCCTGAGATGTTTTCCCGCGAGTGCGCGAAAACTGGAATAGAAGGTGACGTGCGTGCATCGAAAATGGTGGTGGACATTTTGAGCATATGTTGTAGTTTGTTTTGTACTTATGCGTTTAAATATTACTGAATTTTGCTTTTTGGTAAGTACCTAAATTATTTTTAATACGTATGATTATTTGGATGACGTGATTCTTTGGGTACTTTGATTACATAATTTTCAAATTCATAATTTGATTAAAAGTTAAGTTCCTGTTACTAAAATTCGAATTAAAATTTCAGCAGTTAAAAACTGGAAAACAATTATCTTGAAATTTACTAAATGATTCACAATAATAGTTCTTTACATTTTTTCCGTAGGACAAGTCTGCCGCACGCACACGTGGTTTGCATCAGCTGTGTGGCAATAGATTAAGCGCTGTTATCACGTTGTCATGAAACTCCCCAATATTAATACTCGTTGTATTTTGAAAATTGTTAATCTTACGCCCCTGTAATATACAACTTTTTTGTTCATTTATGATTACTCTATCTCATGCTGAAGTAATGGCAGTCAAACTTCTTACACCCTGTATACAAAGCGCGACTAACTATTTTGTGGAAATAACGTCAATCGAAAATAAATCATTAAAGACATTACACTTCAACTTGTGGCCAAACCGGCAAACATCGAACTTTTTTATCAATTACTAATGAACGTCTCTACCTCTAATAACGTTAGTTTTAATAAAGTTTGGGCTGAACGGTAAACGTGATAATGATTGGTACTAAACATTTCATCATTATAAACGTTATTAACCTCAGCACTTATACTTTATTGCAAAAAATAAGTTCATATCTTAAGGTTAAATAACAAAGAAAATAATTACATTAAAAAAAACATACATCATATCATCAACATTAGAGTATATTAATTTTAATACGAAATTGGTTAAATATACGTATTGGTGCTGATTGGCAATGTACATTAATACTGACAAGTTATAATTCCAAAATTACTTTTGTCGTAAACATCATAAAGTTGTTGTATTTAAAGAATTTCCTCTTCAAGCAATTAAGTTTAGTCTAAGGTCTCGCTTTTCACGTGACGGTCACGTCCACTTTTCCGTTACTTGTCATACTTTGCTTCATTTGCTAAATGTCATGTTTTAAATATACAATTAGCGATGGAAACATATCACTTTAGTAAGCATTTTGATTTAAAATCCCGAGCGAATTCGTGAAGTTTGACTATTCTGTGTGGCAAAGGTAGAATTATTCCTCGAATGTAGATGGTCATAATTATATAATAATTATATTATGAGAAATTGTAACTGTACGTCACTCAGTTGTACCCATTTCATATTCAACGTGTTCAAGCGCTTACTCGTCGAGGTTTTTGCGAATGGTTGCCTCAGGAACATGCAAGAATTTTCAATTTACAGCGCAAATACTTGTTATAGATGAAGCATATTTCAGTCGAAATGATGTACGTACCGGTGCCTTTCAGCAACAGTTTTCAGTGAACATGTGGGCCGGTATCGTTAATGACACTTTAACAGGACCCTTTGAATTGCCTAAACACTTAGACGGGGCTTCATATTTAGATTTTTTGCAAAATCGCTTGCCGGAGTTATTGGAAGACGTGTACCATGTTGGGCAAAATATGTGGTTACAGCATGACGGAGCCCCAGCTCACTTTTTTCTGAGATTGCGCGACTTTCTAAACATCACTTTTCCCGATCGCTGGATAGGCCGTGGCAGCCTAGTTAGATGCCCCCCTCCCCCGGCCCCGGACTACATCCCTTTAGACTTCTTTTTGTGGGGATATGTAGTGATATGAGAAAAGTATTGTGTAGGCTTGTAATACGATTGAAGAGGACGTGGCAATGTTGCAACGCGTGCAAGCGAATTGGATACATCGCGCTGAAAATTGTGAGCAAGCAAATGGTGGATACATCGAACATAACGGACATGTGGCAAAAATATTTGACATAATTGACTTAATTTCTATTTGGTTATTGCCAACACATTTATTATACAGGGATGGCCAGAAGTAAAGAATAAAATTCATATCTTTTGAATGAGTTAATTTTTTTTTAAACGCCGAAACACGTTAACTGATTTTGATTTTTTCCCATCTTTCGGTTATACAGGGTGTTTCTAAAATAGGGTTCCAAACTTCTGCTGCGTTTATAACTCATTAAAATAAGCCAAAAAGTTCCTATTAACGTGTGCCCTAAAACGCACCCTTAGGAAGTTATATGCCCTCAAAGGACTTAAACAAAACTGTTTTTTTTCTGTTATTGACAAAACGGTCGCAAATAAATAGAAAAAAATATGTATGGGTCTTACATAACTTTTTACATTAAATAACATGGGCTACTCCGTTTTTCGACATGCAAATCATATGCGTCCCATTTAGGTTGGTGAAGGGGGTTTTCGGCCCGTAATTTTTTTATTTCAATGTTTTTACAATTTTCTCTACAGATTTATAAAATCTTAACAATTTTACGTAAAAAATATTATCTTTGTCCAAATCGGTATTTACAATGGTTTTCGAGTAAATCGAGTTTGAAAATTACTCTGCTCTTTAAGTTATTAGGCAAAAAATTACAAAAATCTGTTTACCATGCCAAATAAAAGACTGACGTTGCCACAACGCTTAACAATTTAAGTTATTGATAAACTGTCAATTGAGCTTTGCAGTGTTTAATTAGTAAAAGTGGTGAGTGGAAAATTTAAGTAACATTATTGCAACTCATAAAATGGAGTCATGTTCAAACACGGAAATGGCATATATGCACTTTATGTACGGCCGTGCGGCTGGAAATGTTGGGAGTAGCCCATGTTATTTAACGTAAAAAGTTATGTAAGACCCATCAATTTTTTTCTATTTATTTGCTACCGTTTTGTCAATAACAGAAAAAAAAAACAGTTTTGTTTGAGCCCTTTAAAGGGCATATAACTTCCTAAGGGTGCGTTTTAGGGCACATGTTAACAGGAACTTTTTGGATTATTTTAATGAGTTATAAACGCAGCAGAAGTTTGGAACCCTATTTTAGAAACACCCTGTATAGTAATTAATTTTTCTTCAACATCCTAACCCCCAGCTACCCCTACTTTTTTTTTAAATGGAAACATAAGGCATGAGGGGGCTCGTTGAAAAGCTTATAGAAAACTGAATCCAGCCATACCAAATATTCAAGTTTTATTTTTTTATTCCGTACTTCTGGTCATCCCTGTATGTAATTCTGTATTTACATATTTGCTATATGAAATTCTATTTGAGCTTTGACTTAATTATAAACAACGCTTCCTCCTTGCTACAGAATACGCTAGCTTGCTAGAATACGAAGGTTTCGACTGGTACTTGTGTCAGATAGAATTTTTGATATTGGTTTCAAGTTCAGATCTGTAAGTGGAACCATTACACATTTAAAATTTACAAGTCGATGCGAAATTAATACAACTTATTGGCGCAAACATCACTACAATTAATTATAACCAACATTCCCTCATCTGATTCGTTTCAAAGAGAACATTTTTTATTTCTTTAATAAGTTTCAATTGAGCAAAGTTAATAATGAATATTTCCACTATCTTTGTTCAAATTGTGATCAGTGTATGTATCTGATGACTCATCAGTAATGAGTCCTGTTGTGACGCGACGTGTTAACACGTGTCCACGCGACGGGTGTTAAAAATGTTTCCTAACTTTTACTCTCGTACTTTAGTAAATGCTCAATCATGTCACTGTTAAATAATAGATTACATCCTCATTATCCCTACTTAGTGTTTCAGTTTCTCTAGTACAGAAAAGTGTCGCAAAAGGTTAATTTATTAGTCCTAGATTAATAAAAATTTATTGAGCGCAACGTGGATACGGCCCGTATAGTTCAATAGAGTAATTTGACCTACATTACTGACAATGCCATTGCGATCCAATAGCGGCAACACTAACAACGGTTTTGCAGTTTCCTACCAATCAACTAACAGTTGTTCAAGGCAGCAAAATATGTGCCGGTGCATCACGTGCGTCTGCTAACAAAATTTGTAAAGTAGGTAAGACGTTAGATTTTAATTAGAACAGTTTGCGCCATCTAAATGTGGTATAATATTAAGCGACACTTCAATCAGAGTTGATTAGTATAAAGCGGTTAGGAAAGCTTTAGAATTCATAATAATGATATGCTTTGTACTATCTGCCAAATTTATTTCAGGATAAATTTAAAAAAGTGTGTTTCATTTTAATTGGTATTTAATTTTTCTTATTACTTGACATCTTTGTTGTGAGATGTCTCAAAATATGTCTCTCACAAAATAAAACAGCTATTCTTTTATATTTGAAATAAAAGTACAAGAGAAGAGCAGAGGAGAATCTACTCCTTTTCAATATGGTTGGTTTGGTCAAGGTCACAATTATTTATCTCATTAAAACTTATTTATAAAAAGAGTATATTCCTACTGATTTGAATTATATTGTAAATGGAGCGCAGGACATTGCACATTATGTAGTGTCGAGTTTAATCTTAACAGATATTCCTTGTTATAATCTGATAAAACTGTGGTACATAAACAAGTATTCTATGAAAAAGCAGCCAGAGTAACTGTAAACTATGCAACATGTAATTAATTGGCTCAGCTACTAGGTGGAATATAATTAGTATAGTAAATTCTATAACTAGACGTGTACGTTTCAAGTAGCAACAATTTATAATGAAGTTACAGCACTCCAAATTAATACGTACAGACTAAATATTTTTATTAAAGTTGGTACAACACCACAAAATATTAATAAAATCCTTGAGCAACTTATTTTCCACGGTACATAATAGTCATCTATATATCTGCATATACATACCCGCATATCTACATATCTACATATAGAACTACACGTTTGGATAATGGGGTCATTCAAAACGTATACACAAAGTATTGCTCATGATTAGGCGATCCTGAAAATTTCAACCCAATCCGTTGAGCGGTTTTCAAACTATATGATTTTCAAACGCGTATATTTGTCTCAGACGTGGCAATGCAATGGCGTCACCGCATGGGACAGTCAGCCGGCTTGGCGCTACTTCCAGATGAGTTTCTGCATCTACAGAATGTTTTAGCGTTTATGCATATTAAATTTAAAAAATTAAAGCAAATTTCGTAAAAGCAGATTCTTCTTATTTGCCAGAAGTAGGTTTGTTAATGGTTATGAATTTTTTTTTTTAATAAAGACCACGACTTTATCAGTGCTGAGATGAGAGGAGTAAAAATGCAAAGGTTACGTTTCAATAACATATAAAGCTTCTTTAAAGTACGTTTGTACTGTTTGTAGCGAAAGTTTTGATGGTGTTTTTGTACAATAAGAATAGTAAATAAGAATAAGGATTCTACGTTTAATTGGACTAAACTGTCTCTGTCACAGGTTTCAAAGATTTACCTAATCAAATACAGAATTCTTATTACTATTTTTATTCCCATGCAAACTACATAAATCTACCTAATATCTTATAAATATAGTAATAATATACAGGATGTCTCACGGTGACAGAATTATTTCAGACTACTTTGATTTGAATTTAGAAAATTTGGGATACCGGGTTTTCGGGCATGCCCTTTTCAACTAAAATAATGGCGTCCACCTACCACTTCCGGTTATACCGGAAGTCGCCATCAACTTGCTTATTTTAAATGGAACACCCTATATATTATCGCAATTTTGGATTCTACGTCTTATTTTAGGTGGATTTTTATGAAGGTTCCCTATTCCTAAAATTAACCGTTATCGAGATATTTAATTTTTTTCAAAAAAAAATTGAGAGAAACAGTGACTAGCTTCAAACCATGTATGTTTTTCTATGTTCTGATACACAATTTTATTCTCTTTCGAACGGTATCAGGGTTCCCTATACCTATCTCTCCTAGTTTTTAAATTATCTACTATTTCAGGATATTCATACAAATACATATGACATGCTCTTTCACAGTTGCGGTTACAGATATAATAAATTCCGATAATATTACGCTGATCTTCACTTTCAACTTTTCCAAAACGAAAATGTTTTTGAATATTTTGTGAAATTTGTTAAAGAATAATATTCAGTTGGTGTTTTGGTTGTTCATATGCATTTTTAAGGGGGCGATTTAGTATGTATATTTTTATCGTGTAACAGAGCTTCAGATGAGGACACAAATCATCGAAGAAACTAACATAATTGAATATTATTACATATCAATGTATTCGCAATGGTTCCCGCTAGTGAGTGAGATAAATTTCAATGCTCATGAGAACAGAAGAATAATTTAAATAAATGCCAAAGTACCTCAATTTTAACCAACTGTTAGTCTGTCAATATATTGCATTTACAACGGAACTAGGTCAGGCACAATAACCAAACTACTTCACTCACTAGAACGGACACCTAGGATCATTTGTATTTAATTTTCAGATTAATATTTATTAATAATTCTATAATTTGTGTCCTCAAGTGAAATGACAACATTTTACACACGACTCCATTTTTTAGTATGTATCTAACCCAGAATTGTCGAGTTTCCTACTTATACACAAGATATTTCTAACAATTCTCGATATAATTAGTTTGTACACTCTCTCACAGGTGTCGCTACCCTTGAAAATTAAAGTGAAAACACAGAGTTGGTTTATTATAAATGCGTTCTAAAATAAAGCATAATGGTCTAATATTATCTTTGATATACCTAGTAGTATGTACCTAAGTAATGATTTTGTAAAACTTAAATAGTACAAAAATATAACGCATGAAAAACCAATAATATGTACTAATTTTTCTTTATGAAGAATAAAGATTAAATTTTACGTACAGGGTGTCCCACATAAAATCGTTATTTATGTTTAAATAAATTTACAGCTTAAAAATTAGCCTGACTCAGATAGATTTCTTCTACAATCTACAAATCTACAAATCTTCAAGCTACTTACCGGTAAGAAGGAAACCACTGGATATTTAATGAAAAAAGTTACGACCAAAAAAATTATACATTCTAACACGATTTTAATTTCATATTGTCTTGACAATCAACTTTTGCTTATTTTTAGTCACTTACTATCGAAATAAATGAAATAGACCTCTGAGTTTGGAAACCGATATTAAAAAAACGTAGGGGCAAAAAATTTGAACCATATATAGCCTCACTATTACTTTATTGTGTACTAAAATTTCAGTTGGTTTCGTTATCCCATTTGTTAGTTATTAATGAAAATGTTAAAAAAATCACGGTCTTCTGCATATAAAATTATTGGTACCTCTCACTTTAACTCGTCGTAATTTTTTTGTTAACTGATAAAAAAAAACAACTTTTACTAACGATAAGTCGAACTATTGTCTTTAATACTGTAAAGGTCATTTGTCTCAAAAGGTCTTCTTTTTTTTATTTTTAAGTGAAACATAAGGGAGAGCTATCTCCGTAAATATGGCATTCTTAAAAAAAAGAAAAAACTGATATAGGTAGCAAATAACTGTAAACAACAATTTGAAAAAATATGTTAAAATAATACAGTTATAAATATGATATTCTTAAAAACAGTATCGGAATGGTCAATTACGGTCACGGGCCGATGCAGAGTATACAGTATAGCCTTTATAACTGTATTATTTTAACAAATTTTTTCAGATTGTTGTTTACAATTATTTACTACTTGAGTCAGTATTTTTCTTTTTTTAAAGAATGCAATATTTACGTAGATAGCACCCTCTTCTGTTTTGCTTAAAAATAAAAAAAGAGCTTTCGAGACAAATGACCTTCACAGTACTAAAGACGACAGTGCGACTTATAGTCAGTAAAATTAGAATTATTTTTGTCTCATTTTTTTTCCCGTTACTTTATCATCTTCTAGGTTAAAAAAAATCTCGATTATGAAAATTTCAAATCGATATTTTAATTCCTAAAGGTCACTCATAATAGATACCTACCTACGTTTTCAAGCGACCTCTAAAAATAAATATCAACGAAGTAACAATTTTTTTTCATTGAATTTGATCAACAAAATAATATAAATTAATTACGAGGCACTTAATAAATGTCTCGAGGCAAAATTTACTACCGCACTGTGAGTATCAAATATTTATAATTTTTAAATTTTTTTAATTTTTTTTATTTTTTAGAGGTCGCTCAACTCTGAAAATTAAAATAATTATGAGTGACCTTTAGAAATTAAAATATCGATTTGAAATTTTCAGAATCGAGATTTTTTTCAACCTAGAAAATGATAAAATAACGGGAAAAAATTAAACAAAAAAAAATTCAATTTTTGTCGATTTTAGAAATTTTAAAAATCTTGAGCCACCTTTAAAAAAATTTTTTGTTTTTTTCAAATATTTCGAAAACTAATCATGTTAGCCTTGATTTTTTAGAGGCATAATGTTGGTCCCCTGATTACGCAACTTTGCCCCCATTTAAGCTACTTCGTACCTCTTACCGTTTCCCAGTCCCTGTAGTGAGAAGCGAATTTGTAACAGATTGTATATAGGTATTTGTATAATATTCACAAAAAAATCAACAATAGAAAACACAAATGTATAGTGTTCTAGAGGATACGAACGTATTTATTACAAACCTAAATTCGCAGCGTAGTTTTGTTGCTTTCAAAATAAATAATTTTTCAAATAAAAGATATTAAAAAGAAAACAAATCAAAGGAGAGACCAATAGACTATTGACTTTCGAATTACGGGGACAATGTTATTTTATTAGGCGTATTCACACTAGTGCTCTCAGACTTGGGAACAATACAATGTTTTGTAATTTTTTTCTGTTCTGTGTCTTCCATATTGCTAACAAAATTCAATATCTTAACGTACTCAATCGAAACGTAATAGGCAACTAAAACCCGATTACCCGACTGACTGACAACACACTAAGCAGGTAGCATCGATTTCCCATGCGGTGACGTCACATCCGCCTGTTCAGCGAATACTCAACGCGCCAGTTTATGATTTTTTTTGGATAACTTGTAGGCGATACAAAATTCTAATTTTTTGCAATATCATTCCGTTAAGCAAATAAAAAAAATTGTTGAATGAGCCCATTCTCTCGATGTCAAAACTAATGATGTATATTATGAGTATTAGTATACTACATTTTAATATAAATTGCTGTATGTAGAACCAGTTTGTCAAACCAAACATAAATATCGATATATTTATTCAGCTGACTACAATTCTATTAAGATTTTTTTGTACATCAATATAAAAAATGTGGAGGATTTGTTTTGCTATAAATTTTGACTGAAAGCAATCAACATGTCACTGCTAGAAAAAATGTTTCATGAGCAGAGAACTTTTTTAGATTACTTTTATGTGCT
Source organism: Anoplophora glabripennis (assembly GCF_000390285.2). Lineage (NCBI taxonomy): Eukaryota > Metazoa > Arthropoda > Insecta > Coleoptera > Cerambycidae > Anoplophora > Anoplophora glabripennis. The sequence continues at coordinate 113,143 of NW_019416880.1, forward strand.
AGTTGAAACGAGCAAGAAAAACTGTTATTGATATCTGAGCAAATTTTATTCTCAACAAAATTGTTGTTTGACGTCAAATTCAAAACAAGCCACAAATCTTATCGTCATAAGTAGTGAAACGTGAAACAGAATGTAACTTTATATTAATTTTATATTTACCGAGTTGAAAAATGATTTGATATACAGGGTGTTTCTGAAATAAGTGCGATCCTTGAAAAGGGTGATAGAGGGCACGAAAATAAACGACTTTTATTAAGCAACTGATGGTCTAAAACATTACGTTTTAAATTAAAAAAAAATCAAATCAACAAATTTAAAACAGTCCCTTGTGTTCAAAAATGCTGAAATATGTTCAAATCGCATTTAAAAGTAACACAAAACTTAAACGAATAACCTACTTACCAATAGACGGTAGGTATAAGTATGCTCTACAATATTTAATATTGTTCAAAGTTGTTTCCATGTGCTAATAAACATGCTTCCAAACAACGGTAAAAATTCTGTCACCAAAAACACCACACCACACATTCAATGAAAACCATTGCTGAACGTACGTATACGTACATTTGTACAACCTGAGGATTTGCATCACACTAATAGTGAATACTCGTATTGTGAAAATTTAGTACGCTGTTTCAAGTAAAACAACATTCATCCATAAAAAGCACCTTGCTTGTAAAATTCAGGTCTTGTGCTATTTGATTTGTCGGAACCACTGGCAAAATTCCACACGGGGCTGAAAATCATTGTTATGTAATGCCTGAACTCTTTATACATGAAAGGGGTGTAATAATTGTTACCGTAGTACACGCCACAAGGTTCTGTTCAATACACCCACTTTTCGGATAATGTCGCGAGTACTGCGCCTCGGATTTTCCTCAACGAGGTTTGTTTTATTGCTCGCCTAGTGCCCTGTTGTTATATCACCTCCACATCAGGTGAATTGATATAGTTCATCTAAACTGGGTCAATGTCAGCTGTCTTGACACTGTGATTCACAAACTAAACACAGTTCTTTAAAAAAAGTTACGAATACTTTTTATTGTAAACTTTTATTAAATTTTTTAAATAATTTTAAAAAATATTTAAAATCTATCAGAATGGTAAGAATTTTTATTTATTTTTTATTTTGTACATTTTTAAGAAAATATACATTAATTTTTATTTATTAATTCGTAACGTATACCTAGTATACAGTATTAGTTACTTAATAAATGCAAATATTATAAATATATATTTTTCTCTAATTTTTAATGTAAAACTTTTTAAAGAATAGCAAAGACAATAAATAAGATAATTTCAAATAACTAATAAATGCATTATTCTAATTTTATGATATTTGGAATGAAATTGACAGGACACTATAATTTAAAATTTTGGTTACTTTACATTTCATTGTTTTCTTATTGAATGGATGCTTATTTGTTCTTTATTGTACTTGCAGTTGCTAATAATAGTATCCCAATGGAAGGAAATCTTATTAGGTATTATTTTTGTATAAATATACCCCTTCATTATTTAAAAGATGCAACAAACGTGAAACAACGCACTTTATTAATGTAATTATGAAAAAAAATCAATGTGCTACAAAGAACGCTATTGTATGTAGATGACCGAATTTCATTCGCATACAATTCTTCAAATTTTGCAAAATGCCAAATCATAGAAATGCAGCTAATACTGATTCATGGTGAATGTCTGTCCCATGAATATAAAATAAATTCAAAATATATTCTTTAGAATAATTAAGTATTCTGCATTTTCTTGTCGAGAAAGTACTTGATACTTGTAAGAATACTGAATAACAACTAATACTTGCCTTTCAAGGCACATTTGATGATATTTTAACGTAATATTCTTGAAAATGTAAGTAAACCGCAAATATCTGAGAAAATTGAAACTGTAACCCCTACAATGCCTATATCGGTGAAAAGAGAATTTGATTTTCTATAATATGATGTAGAAAAATACAGATGGTCGATTTGAATTTAAAAAGTTTTGTCGGTTTTAAGTTTTCAAAATGCAACGTAAAAAAATTGACACTTCGTATAATTTTCTTCAGAAAATTTTGATAGCGGAAGGTAGTGCATCTTATGTTCTTTGTGTATTCCGAAAAGCAACTGAAAGCCTACAGAACGAAGAAAGATATAAGGAATTTTCGAAACGCTTGCATCTGTCAAATTTTTTGTAAAATGACGATTATCTCGGCAACGGTTAGATTTAGGTATAGGAAAGCTTTAACATTTTTGACTTATTTTTTTTTAAATTTATATTGTCGATAATGCAATAATATATAGGGCGTTCCGTTTAAAATAACGAAGTTGACAGCTACTTCCAGTATAACCGGAAGTGCTACGTTGATGTCAGTATTTTCATTGAAGAGAACATATCTGATAACCCCAGTAAACAAAATTTCAGAGTCATATTGTCTATAACAATGTCATCATAAAAGCAATCTGTTGTCACAAAACTGTTTTCCATTGCAGTTTCGCTTTCTTTTCTACAGTTGGTTTAAAAGGATAACAACAGGGAACACTGATAAGTGCGCACGTATAACCAATTCAGGATCTACCCAATGGTAGCGTATACAAAATTTTAACTGCAGTTTAAAAAACAGAACGAAACGAAAACGATTCGGCTAGGTATATATTTTATGAGAGAATATATTGTAACGAATTGGAAATGTACACAAAGAATCTCGAATGAAAAATTACCTGACCGAACTTTGGATCGTATATATAAAAATTAACTATTATTATAGCAACAACAAAATAATATAAAATTATTAATAAATAAAGATTCTGAATATAAAATAAGTAACAATTAAGGATATCACATAGTATAAAATTAATAACTTTAATTTAATTCACAAGTACATTGAGAAATCAGAATTTAAACCTAGAGTGACGCATATCAAATAAAAGCTCAAAATCTATATGTGAATCTGGTATACGTATCCTGGGAAGACGAGTAACTGCATATAAGATATCTCAATTGAACTTAAGTCATAATATAAAATTTTTATCAATTATGAAATTAAATTATAATTTTCATAAATAATGTCAAAACTAAAGTTGGCTTTACAAGTGCCTGGAGCTGACCTATAAAAAAACATAAAATAAGGAATATTTTAATAATTAGTTATAGAATTGTATGTGTTGTTAAAAAATGACATCCAAGGACTGAAAATTCTGTGAAGTGACCTTAAGCAAAAATAGGACCAGAAAAATCCAGAAAGGATGAAAAACAAAAGTTTATTGATTGGTTACGGCTTGGGTTTTGGAGAATGCAGAGTAGAGAGGCGGCTCCAAGAAATTTAAAGTACAAGAAAGAAATAGTCAAGTAAGAAAATTAAACTTACCAGAAAAGTTAAAAGTTTGTTTGTTCTCAAAACCACAAGAAAGAAATTTGCCATCAAAAAGAAAATTTCCGTTACCAGTTGTAAGCTGTCCAGAGAGGTTTCCAGTAGCCCCATAAATGGTATACAGGACATCTACGTAGTTTCCAACAAGGAAAAATGCAAGCTAGCAAATACCAGGTACCTAAAATAAAAATAAAGTGCACTATAAACAAAACATATAACCTACAAATAATACTTTTCTATCGCATCAAACCTTAGAAAAAGGATGCAGAAGAAACTATAGAACTTACCTGACTAAAAATAAATACAAGCCAAACAATCATATTTCTAAAAACTTCACAAAATCTATGAGTTCCAACAAATTTATCATTAGGAACAGCCATGTTTAATTAGAGTTGAATTTTCTGTCAATAAACAAGAGAGACCCACAAGGGCCCTGTGAGATAGGCAAAATGCAATACAAAGAGATGTATTAAAAATTGACTAATTTAAAGTAAAAATTTTTTTTGAATTATAAAAACAATCCTTGTATTGTATTTAATTGTATTAATTTAGAAAAGATAACAAAATTAATAAAATATTCTTTATTATTGTTAAGGAAGGTATTCACAATTTGAGTTACATGTTGCAAGTTTTAAGTCAACCCACAAAATTTTTGGAATAAAGATTGTATTAAAGTTTAATCTCTATTTTTTTTTGGTGTGTTGCATTGTACTTGTTTGTGTATTAAAATCAATGGAACTGACTCCTGCGAGCACTAACAATAAGACAAGCATCTAACATCAGCTCGCAAGGGAAAAGGTAAAGTACACGGTGAAACAAAGAAAGGTTTGTATTTAACAATCAGCAGCTAACCAACATAAAAATTTTATTTACACAAACAAAACAAAGAACACAACACACAACACAACAAACACAACTTTGGCAAAAATATTATTTCACAACAATTTTGACAAAATTATATTTCACAACAATATACAGGGTGTCCCACTAAGGTCGGCGAGGTAAGATATTAGGGAAAGTATAGGCCCTAGAGCTTCGGGAAAACAATTAATTTAATAAATCGACCAAGAGAAATCTCTGGAAATAGTTTTCAAGCTTGGGCCACTAGTGGGCGCAATCTACATACCAAAACATAGAGTTGAATTTTTCTCAGAAACGGTTCCTATTAAGGTATATTAAATAGTATACCTAAGTATGGATAGTCGGATTTATTGCGCACAACTTTTGTTATAGACATTTTGTTCTATCTCTCGACAGAAACGGCCCATAATGTTGTACCTCGGAAAGATCTTTTCATGCTTTATCTCGTGGTGAATGCGTAATATCATTTATTTCAATATGGAAACCTATAGATGGCGTTATTTCAAAAGAATACCGTTTTATGGAATTTTAAATGAAATGCTATTTCTTTACATAAATGAGTTTAGCACAAAAAATTGATGAATATAGTAGAAGTTTGAAATTTCTAACGAAAGTGTTTAAATGGTATAGCTTATTTAATTATTTATCGGCTATAAAAAGTTTTATTCTGCTATTTAATTTTTTTAAGAAAATGTGAAACAAACTAAACTTGCATAAATAGCACCTAGACTTATGTATCTTATTCGCATTATAAATGAGTTCTAAGTTTTGCAATTTGGTTTAGTTATTTCCAACGCGAAAGTTTCAATTAATTCATTCAATGCAGTAGGAGGTGACTTTAGGCAAAAGAGACTATTTACTCGGCAAAAAATTGTTAAAATCAGAAACACTCATGTTTGGAATCGAGAAAACTCGTTCATTCATCGACTACTTCAAGCAAAAGTCTTTTTAGATGTCGGTTATACAGAATGTAAAGGCCATGGTGGTTTCATTTCTTAGACTCCAAGGTGTCCAGATCTCACACCTTTGAACTTCCTTCAGTAGAGATATAAGATCTTACAATTAGTATAAGGTCAATAGTTACGAGTAGTAGTGACAAAATCTGGTGAAAATCGTCGAAATGCTACAAACTAAATAAGTGGCAACGAGACGAGTGTGATATATTTCACGAATATCTTATCTTGAAATCAGAACGTAATTGGCAAACCTTCGAATATTTTTCTGTTTCGTATAATCTTAAGCATCCATGGCGCCGCCCTCCGTAGAGGGCGTCCACGTACGTATTCTTTATCTTCGTCATATTTAAGTAAATCATCCAGTAGAACTTAATTTTATAAAGATTTAGAAACATGTTTTAAATTAATTATCTTGGTATCATTAAAGTAAAGTAAAAGAACAACAGCAAATAATAAAAAATGTACAACTTACAAAAATGCTCTTTTATTTTAATAAAACATAAAAAGAATGGAGAGAACCGTGGCAGAAGCACCTGGAGGAACAACCATAATTTATTTTATTATTATTAAAGACGCCATGCGCCAGCTGTTTATCCTGTTTTTCTTTTTTATATAAGGAAATTTACTCCGGTACAGTTCTGACCTTATCCCAACAAGAATCTCATTAATAAATAGGAGTGTGTTACGAACGGCATTTCAGTAGTCTAAAAGAACATTTCCTAGGTCAGGACCAGTTTTGTCGTCATACTTAGCAAAGAAGAACGCATTGCCAATATCCTGACCCATTTTACGTTTATGCACGCGGCTGCTAATTAATGTACATGAAAAGGCGAACCAGCGAGAGCAATTAGAAGCAATTATAATACATTCAGTTCGAAAGTTTCTTGACGCTGTTTTCAATTTCAACATTTTTAAATGAGTAAGTAAAGAGAATCGTAATAATAGAAGCATGGAAGTTCGTAATTTCACAAAGGACAACTTTTGCAAGCTAACTTTAAGGCGTCTCCTATTTTAACTTGTAAAATGTAAAAAGACCCGCCTGTAATAAGTCGTCTTTAATTAAATGGTTGAGTTTTGGACCCATGTCATATAAGGTTTATTTTAATGTATTCTATAATCTGTTAAAATTAAGTCAGTCAAATTTCTAACACCCTGTATAAAGTTACATTACCTATATATGTCGTATTGCAAGGGTATATGCTTTATTTGTTGATTTATTTATTTGTTAAAATTGGGGTTATTCACGATTTTGACCTTTCTAATGAAATTTTATAGAAATCTGTGGCGGGTGCGATGAGGCATATCAACATTCCAGTCTTAACTTGAAACATTTTCGTAATTAAACAAAAATAGTACATTGTGTAACGAGTGAGGAAAAGTTGCCAATCGCGCCACGCTGGTGGAAAGCGCCCAAGTGGCGCTATGGCAACTTTTCCGAACGAGTTGCACATACTATTTTCCATCACACGTGCGAGTCGTTATGGGACCTATAGCGTAGGGGGTTATATGCACGGAAAGTCTTAGAAAATTATTATCATTGTGGTGATTCAATGATTAAATCGATGTTGCTGGTTTATAAAAATTTGAATATTTAATATTTTTCAAAATTGAGAGCATTGTTGAAGAAACAGCTAGCTGGATATCAAACTAATCAGTCGATAATTCTCACCAGAGAGAACAGTTTTATGAAAGAAGCTCCTACCTAGGTGTATTTCCTTTGGAAAGTTGGAGATTCCATCGAAGAATGACTCAAAGTATACCGAATGATATTAAGATGGAATAGGGCTTTTTTTCGCGTGTGAAGTCGTATGTATGTGCAGTATGAGTGAATATTACGTTTTTGCGAGAATAGTCAGTCATTTAAACTACTATGTGACGTCACAAGTTTAGATCGAATGACTGAACTCTTCACCCTTTAGCTGAATATTCTGTTGGTATATTCAACTGGTATTGTCAGCCGGTAACTTAACCTTTTTCTTTTTGACATTTTGTTTGAATGAGGATAAAAATCGTTCAGCAAAATGATGGATTCTGATATGGCTGTGGAAGTGGTCAGTTTAAATTTAAACTTTAGAGACACATATGTTTTAGTAAACGTAGATGTTGAAACAGCAAATATTTTACTTAATGGTAAGATTAATTTTTTATATGGGACATATTTTTGTGATTCACTTTGCTTCAGGATTATCCTCTTTATTTTTTGCGACCTAGGCCAGAGATAATATTGTTGGAATCTTTTGTAATTCAGGTCTTTTTCGTATGAATTACATAAAAAAACCGATCTAACCTCTTTCGTTTAATTTTTTTTATAAAAAATGATTTGGTGGAATTCCTGTTCTGTTTTTGGCCAAAAAATATATTTGTTTTTTAAAGCCACTACTATATAAAGTAATGAATTTACTATACTCATTACAGTGGAAGGCACTACACGAAATTTTTCTGATATGGTGTTTAAACTATCTTGTTTGCTCATATATCACAAAAAAATTTACAATGCTTTTTCTGGAGGTACTGGTATATTTCTTCCTCTGTATGGATTCCGTATTAGGCCAAAGGAATCTTTTGATAAAATGGTATTTAGCAATTTGCAAAATGTCTGTTTTTTCAATCGAAATAACTGAAAAAATACTATATCATTACATGCTTCTAACCATTCTTCTGGATCTGGATTAGAGAATATAAGATATGATTCTCTAAACTTATATAACATAAATAAAGAACATCATCATCCTCATTCCACAAAAATATCAAAAAATATAGACCCATGTCACAATTTCTGTTTTGTAGCCATTGACATAAATGACCAAATTCAATTCTCTTACGATAACGATTATGTCGAATATTCGCATATCTTGCAACATCAGAATCTGCATACTTTTCACGCTTTTTAAATTTGCCACTAAAAATATTCCAAAGAAAGCATTGATATATTCCTTCAGTTTTATTTGAAGCAAATACATATATTATACAGGGTGGTCCGAATTTTATGCAGGAAACTTCCAGGGCAGATAGATCTCTTTAAAATAATAGGTGTTTGCCTTATAAACATAGGTCTGGAACGGCCTCGTTTTAGAGATACAGGGTGTTGAAGTTGTTAAAAAAAATTCATTTTTTGTTTATATCTCCGGAATCTATTAACCAATCTGAATAAAATTTGGTACAGATAATGTATGATAGTAGGCCTTGCATTCTCTAAAATATGAGCTCTAAAGGATCGACCAGTGGTGTACAACTGGACAGGGTCACCCCTTTTT
>NW_019416880.1:122947-169603 GCF_000390285.2 Anoplophora glabripennis
CACAAAAAAAAGAGGATAATCCTGAAGCAAAGTGGATCGCAAATATGTCCCATATAAAAAATTAATCTTACGACCATTACTTAAGTAAAATATTTGCTGTTTCAACGTCTACGTTTACTAAAACATCTGTATCAGAATCCGTCATTTTGCTGAACGATTTTTATCCTCATTCAAATAAAATGTCAAAAAGAAAAAGGTTAAGTTACCGGCTGACAATACTAGTTGAATAATACTAACAGAATATTCAGCTGAAGGGTGAAGAGTTCAGTCATTTGATCTAAACTGGTGACGTCACATAGTAGTTTAAATGACTGACTATTCTCGCAAAAACGTAATATTCACTCATACTACACATACTACAACATACGACTTCACTCGCGAAAAAAAGCCTAAATTATGGTTACTGGTTAGAAGTTAGAACCCATATGTCAAAGTCGTCAAAGTACATATGACAGGCTGCACCACTGAATAGTGAATATATACATTTTCGCGATCTGTTCAGGTTAGACAAGGTTAGAAATAAGATTAAAAGAGATAGAAACAGTAACTACAAGTCAGACGTATTCACCAATATTCACTCGCGAAAAAAAGCCTATAGTGTATCTAGTAGTGAAAACAATACATTCCTGGACGATAATGCAAATTGTCTGGGAATGTACTTTTACTACGAGGTACACATAATGCTTATTCTGAATTCATAAACAATATTAATTAATTAAAATGTACTACGAAATTGTTATTAATGCATACCTACCTAACATTTTTTCATTAACATCTAATTGCTTATGATATCGTTTCCTTGACAATCATTGTTTCAAATTCGTTTTAATATCTATAAGTGCTAAGATATATTAAAAATATTTAAAATAGACAGTGGTGATGTGTTGTGAATATGTGGAATACGTTCAATAAACGTTATATTTACTAAACAATGCATTTTTGGTGTTAGTTGGTTTGCCTGCGTGCATTTATGAATATTTACTTTATAAAATATAGATAAAAAATGGTACGGGAAAGTTAACTTTCCCGGCTTAGGCCGTAACTTTCCCATATTGTTTTCTGATGGTTGATTAGCAACGAACTAAAACTCTAAAATATGATATTTTGGGGTCTGCATTTGGACCGAAAAGATTTCAGAAAAAAAACTTTGTACAGGTGCTGCATCAACAGCGAAGCAAGAACTCTATTTTATAGTTAACTCTGACAGGATCCTACAAATTTAATTTGTAGAAAATCAAATTGTATATTTACTGTTAATATTCTTAATAATTAGTTTGAAATCTTGTTCTGTTTTATTTTAATAAAATTTGTTACAAAAGTTACATTATTTTCAAGGGTAGTCTGTGTTTTGAGGTTTTATGCTGTCAGTAGGAAAGAAGTCCGATAAGTTGCTTAGCAACCTTTTAACGATTCTGTGATAACGTATTCTCTAGATTAAAATAATGGAATGAACAGGGATTTACCGTGCAGTATGAAATAAATGTTAAATTACTCACTGCCGACTATTCTGACAGTCACTGTTCATTATTAATTAATTAATGACGTTACAACCCAGAGGCTAGGCATTTTCAATACTTCTCGAACTTATCCCATAAAATTATTTTTTCATGATGGAAAACTTGCTCTTATAGCTGTTTTACATTGCGAATTTCTTTATGAATTAATTCATTGTTTCATGAGAAAGTTGGACAAATGTAATACACTAAATTTGTTATCAAGAAACTTTAAAATTTATGAAGTTCTTCACAAATTAGAACATGTTCTTTTATGAATGGTCAGAAGTACCAACAAAAATAGTGAAGTTAAGTTATTTACATGTTTACTTCAACACGTTTTTATAAAGAGAGATACTTGAACCGGGTAAGGAGGACTACAGTTTTTTTCCAATCTTTTTAAACAAATAATTTATTCAAAAAATGTATTTTTTTTCAATTTGTTTATAATTTCTTTGATATGTTTGCAAAGTTGATATTAGCTGTTTTTGGTTCAAAGAAATGTACGAAGACCAAAACAGTATAAAATCAAAAACTTTATGAATAAATTGAATAATTAATTTATAAAATACTTCGTGAATTTGTTCATGATTAAATTCATGAAAAACAGCTGTTAACTATACACCCAAGTCTAAAGTTTGTAAAAATTTGAGAAATTCATTTAACCGTACTCCTCTCCAACTTCAGCTTTATAGAAGCTGAAAGGGAACTAGGAATGCGGACAAGAAGCTGGTACAAATGTAGAAATCAAATACCTAAAATCCATTTCAAAATTTGTTTCTTTAATTTAAATTTGTTGAGCAGATATTGCTGTACTGGCGATAATTATTTCTATGTTCCGGGCCTCAACATCAACATTTCTAGAATTTCGTTTATTTAGTATAAAGTCAAATTACAAATTTGATATTATTAATTATTATTATTAATTAATAGTGGAATTTCTATAGCTGTAAAGAACTACATAAGATGGACATATCATGAATGTGTCGCTTGACTGGTCAATTTGTACATTTCCTATCTGTGTCATCACATAATTTAGAATTATTTTTTTATTATCTTAAACAATCAAAATTTTTGCATGGAGGTAAAATTGTTATCGTAGATAATTTAAAAGTTTCGAATGTTGTTAACCTATAGATTCTGTTGAGAGAAATACCAATTGTATTTGTATTTTTTTTAACTAAACAGTTGACCATATTCAGCATAATTATTTGGGAAAGTCGTTAGATTAAATTATAAGGAATATTCTTTGTGATGTAATGTTAGATTTTTAAATAATTTAGATAAAAATATATCATTTTAAATGTCAATCTGCTTTAGATTTTGCCAATTTTGTTATCAACTATTACAACAGAATATGTGACAATATACCGCTTTGTAAAACTTTTAAACACAAAATTCCCTCCATGGTTTACTTCTTATATAACAGAAAATATAAAATGCTCAGTTTTTCGCTAAAGTGCAAAGAAACTTAAGCGACTTGGTACACTAATTAAAACAAAAATAAATAACACCTTCTAATTACATAAAAAAGTCCTCAATTTCTGAAAATCAACAGTTTTGGTCATTGTCATTCGTGAAGTTACAGATGGGAACCTCAAGGATAGCAGGGGAGGAACCATCCGATACCGCGAATGCCTTTTATAAGCTTTTTGACAGTGTCTTTTTACAAATTCATTTTGAAATCTTGAATTATACTACCAATTATAGCTATAATGACATTGTGCTAAATGAATTTATGGAGACTGTAATTTTTACTAGTACTAAAAAAATGAATAATGATATCTGGTCCAGATAATATTTCATCTTATGTTGCAGTTTTAGCTGATCCTTTATGCAAAATATTTAACCTTGTAGATGTAGTACATACATATTTTTCAAAGGGTTTTAACAGCTTTTATTACTTTATAAATTTGTCTACAACAGCCTTGTTAATTTCATTAGATCTTATACCGAGTGTCCCATTTTAATTGATACACTTAAATATCTCGTCACAGAAGCCACCAATCGAAAAATGGCCTACAGCAAAAGTGGTTCAGTTCACTGGGGGAAACCAGATGCTTACCTAGGATTTGACCTTGAGCTCACCTTGAAGGTCAATTGAAGGTCAACTTAGGAATTTTAAATGGGACCCCTATTTTTAACCTTGGAAATGGATTCAGCAGAAAATTTTACATCCGGATATGATCACAACTTTGACTTGAGGTCAAGGTCACGACGAGTTTAAATGATTCGTCACCCTTGAAGCAGCCTCGGAATAAGATGTCGACCTCCAGAATCGATGGGATTTACATCAAGGTACTCAATCACGACCTTCGATTCATCCTTGACCTCCACTTTGCCAAGGTCATTTGAAGGTCGACTATAAAAATCGACCTTCACCTCAACAAATGTTTTGATAGATGTTCGGGATTGAATTTGACGGTTCACTTTGTTTTCTTTTCTACCAGGCCGTGTATTACTTAGATCAGATCTTGGGAAAACGGTAAATTTATATCCAAAGTAAGGGATCAAAAAAAAGTTAATTTGAAGATCAGGTGAAGATTTAAATCCAGAATACTAACGTAATGACATGATAATTCAATGGCTCACAAATAGTAGTGTGATATTTTTATTTTTTCTCAATTATTCACCGTCAGTCAGTTTTACTTTGTAACGTACTCAGATATCTCTTTTTTCAATTCTCAAGCGAAGTTATACCTTCGTTGAGTAACAAGATATGTTTATCATACTCCTCTCACTCGTTCCTAGCATTATTTTTTCCTACAATTGTTATAGTTGATCTTCAAATGACCTTGACAATGTGAAGGTCAAGGACGTATCGAAGGTCGTGATTGAATACATTGATGTAAATCCCATCGATTCTGGAGGTTAACATCTTATTCCGAGGCTGCTTTAAGGATGATTAATCATTTAAACTCGTGGTGACCTTAATCTTGACCTCAAGCTCTAAGTTATGATCACATCCGGATGTAAAATTTTCTGCAGAATCCATTTCCAAGGTTAAAAATAGGGGGTCCCATTTAAAATTTCGAGGTTGACCTTCAATTGATCTTCAAGGTGAGTTCCAGGTCAAATCCTAGGTAACCAGCTGGTTTCCCACAGTGAACTGAACAACTTTTACTGTAGGCCATTTTTCGATTGGTGGCTTCTCTGACGAGATATTTACGTGTATCAATTAAAATGGGACACCCGGTATGTACAATAGAATATACCTGTAAATAGTTATATTGCGATTTCTGAAGTACCTCAGAGTACCTCCAACTCTTTGCCAATTGCTGTTTATTCAATTTATTAATAATATTAGTAATATAATTAATTATTAACAGATGCTATGAATTGAAATTTTTTTTTAAGAATATTTGATACAGTTTCATTTTCGTTATTTCATCTCATATTTTTAATAGAAAATTAAAAGTAACTCAACCTATTTTACGGATTTTTTGAAATCACCCTCTGTATAATGCTACACAGTATGTAACCACTAATTAAAAGTTATTCACGTAACTTTGTTCAAATAATACCTGTTTGTTCTAAAAATATTTCTTGTCAATTATACATCTTCGCCTTTCGTTTCTCAATAAGTAATTAAAATGGTAAAACAGAAAATTAATTTCAAAGTTATTCCAAACTTCTAGCCTCTTATAATTGATAAATTTGTTTTCTTCATGAGACCATGCAGAAGTTGTTAATGAATTTATTTCAAAGACTTGAGTTATAACAATTGAAATTCTGATTATTGACACGTATTTGTTCTGTCATATGGCACATTCACATAAATGCCTTTTTCGGGAAAATAAAACTAAAGTAGAATTGAATCTATTATCATCAAATGAAAATTCAAATTAACTTGGTTTATAGACTTCCGTGGCAGTTGTCAATGGTTGAATAATTTCCGGGATGGTTGCCACGTCATCGGTTTAGGCTTCTTCGCGTTTCGAGAGACATATCGTTTCTGCAGAAGAAACTGAATTTAAATATTTTGGTTGCTATTTATATCTCCAATGTACGACTTGTAGTCGTTGTCTTGTGGATGAGTCGTATCCAAATTCCAACTAGTTCCAAACCGTCTGAAAGTAGCAACCAGCCCGGACATGTTCAGCTGTCAACAAGAATGCATAATAATGAACAGCGCCAGCGTTATAAGAACTGACAGCATTTTCATATTCATAATATTTCTGATATGCGCATATTGTTAGAGATTACTACTACTTCATAATAACATTCAACTGAAGTTAGACATGTTGAAAAACAAAACAGACAAATTTTATTTTTCATTGGATGTTTCATTTTATGTTAACATTTAATATCAGATATGCACCTAACTGTGATCTAATTTTGCTTTGGTTAGATATATACAAGGTGTTAACAAAATAAATACTCAGAATTGGAGAGTATGTAAAACATGTCGAAATATGATGAAAACCTTAGTAAAAACTGAGAGATACAGCCCCTTGAAGGGGTCACTCAGGAAACAGTTTTTATTGCATAACTTCAAAACGGTCTATTATAAATCGCGAAAGTTTGGGTTTGTATTACGCTTAATAATCGGCATAATATACAAATCAAAATTTGCTACAGGGGCGTAAAGAAATGCGGAATCATGGGGCAAATTTTACAATTTTTTTTTGTAAGCAATTTTTTCTACTTCCTGAACCGAAATTATGAAAATTTATCATATTTTACATAAAAAAGGTACTCTTGTTAAATTTTAATAGCATGGGCCGTTTTCTAGTCAATAATTCATTACATGCTGAAAAATTTCTGCTGAAAATAAATGTATCAAATTGTGCCATGAGAAAATTACTATTTATGACACTTAACAGAGGTGTCAAATATATGTCAATTACTGAATAGATTACCTACTCAATATTCCAATCTAAGAAATTTGAATTTAGATACTGTAATAAAAATAGAATAAACTAAATTAGTATAGGGCTACTAGTTTAGATACAGAGGAATTCGCGCGGATCAATATTATTACTGTTTACTACAAAACTTTCTACTTAACTGTGATATTAAACCCTGATTTAGTAACAGTTACATAACACAACAACTACAATAACGATAATAATAGTACAAAAGTAAAATTAAATAAAAATAGCAATTTTCTCATGGCACAATTTGACACATTTATTTTGCAGTTGGAATTTTTGAGCAAGTAATGGAAATGGATTTTACTAGAAAACGGCCCATGCTATTAAAATCTAACAAGAGTACCTTTTTTATGCAAAATATCATAAATTTTCATATTTTCGGTTCAGGAAATATAAAAAATTGCATACAAAAAAAATTATAAAATTTGCCCCATAATCCCCCATTTTCTTAGGCCCCTGTAGCAAATTTTGATTTGTATAAGTTATACAATAAAAACTGTTTCCTGAGTTACCTTTCAAGAGGCTGTATCTCCCTTACGCCACTGACAAAGACTCTACTGAGGTTTTCATCATATTTCGACATGTTTTACATAGTCTTCAATTTTAAGTACTTATTTCGTTAACACCTTGTAGAACGTTTAAAGTTTACTAATAAAAAGAAACGCAAATTGCTCTGTTGTGTATATGTATCATGTTTATTAAACGAAATAAAAAAAAGTGGCAGGTCCGAAAGACAACACCATGGGATCCATATGGTTTTGGGGTAGCTGAATCCGAATCCGGTGTCCATTTGACACGATTAGCTCTGGTTTAAGGTCATTTCAAGGTCAAATGTAGAAAATCAATTGTCAACAAACTAAACTTATGTATCTATACGTTTTGGGGGTCGCCGAATCCGAATCCGGTGTTCGTTTGACTCAATCAGATCTGGTTTAAGTTCAGTTCAAGGTCAAATGTAGAGAATCAATTGCCAACAAAGTAAATCTACATATCTGTAAGTTTTTGGGGTCGCTGAATCCGAGTCTGATGTCCGTTTAACTCAATCAGATCTGGGTTGAGGTCAGTTCAAGGTCAAGTGTGGAGAATCAATTGAAAACAAAGTAAACTTACATATCTATACGTTTTTGGGGTCGTTGAATCCGAATCTGATGTCCGTTTAAAGCGATCAGGTCTATCAAATACTTTCTATTAGCAAAAAATCAATCAACATACGAAAGATACTTATACAAATATTTTGGTTTTAAATCTAAGTGAAAAATTGATTGGGTTTGAGCAGAGAGAAAGGTTTCACCAAGATATTAAAGAAGGGAGAAATTTGGGTGGCAATGAAACTATCACTGATATTGCTAGTGATACTAGTGATGACAAATATATTCCATATTACGTTGTGAAAAAGACAGGAATAATATCACAAAAAAAGTAAATGACGTGCGAGATTTGGGCCTGGCAGAGAATGGAGCAGAGTTCCTAATATCATGGCTAAAAAAAATACTAAGCAAGCCGGAAAAGTGAAAGCTTTTTACTATCAGTACAGAAATAAGGAATATTTTTCTAACGATGAAGAATTTTCCTTTACTACAATGATATTGTTGGGTGAATCACTTCAAACATGGATGTTATAAACCTAACGCACATTGAAACAAGCGTGCCGTAATTTGAGGATAGTCTTACAGTCTTACATCTGATCAAATACGAACAACATAAATGGCTTTACATTTGACCTTGAACTGAACTTAAACCAGATCTGATCGAGTCAAACGAACACCGGATTCGGATTCGGCGACTCCAAAAACGTATAGATACATAGGTTTAGTTTGTTGACAATTGATTTTCTACATTTGACCTTGAACTGACCTTAAACCAGAGCTAATTGTGTAAAACGTACACCGGATTCGACTCAGCGACTCCAAAACCATATGGATACCATGGTCTTGTCTTTCGGACCTGCCAGTTTTTTTTGTAGGGCTGTGTTATCAGGAATGGTAAAATACCATTTACTAAGTAAATTCATTAAATGGTAACTGATATTGTATTGGTATTTAATAAAGCGGGTATATAGCGAATGAAGGTCAACGAGCGAATTCTGATGTTCTTTGTGAGTACAGGCCATGATTCCAATATATACTATATAGGTACGGGGGTTGTCCGTAAAGTACGGTCTTCAAGGCTCTGGAGTCGCGAGGAACGCTTTAACGCAAGATCCGGCAGCACTGACGTTAAGATTAAGATTGGTTTTTCGCCTACAAATCCTCACCACTCTGAGTCGTTCGTGATGGAGCTTCCACTCGCCGCTAGCGCCAGATGTGAACTACGTTCTTTGATTCCTTTTTTGTGTGCCAAGGTCACTACGCCTATAGAAATTCATCGTCAATTATATGAAGTAATAAATCCAATAAATAAAATAAAATAATTCAATAAAATATACTAAAGTCTCCAATAAATTGGAGACTTTATTTTATGGACAACCCTCGTAATTTAAGGTTCCACACCATCGTTTTTTATATAAGCGCATCATTTAATGGTGCTGACCTTATTCGAATGCTTTTCAATATACATCAAAGGTACTTTCTGTATCCTTTCGGTTTGGTCTATACTCCGTTATTTAGTGCGATCGAACAAATTAAAATTATTTCCAAAATTACTGTAGCGATTCGGTTCCGTTCACTTGAAGATGACACCCCTCTAAAATTTTATTGTGCAGCGCAATTCCAGTGATATATTTTACAAGTCGACTACAAACATACATACATATCTTAACCTTCGGGCATATACTCCTAGAGGCAGCCATCAGTGCTGAGAAAGCGCAACTGGTGTGCGAGAGAGAAAGGAGAATAAAAGGATATGCTATCTCTCTCGCTCCGCGAGCTGGATTTGTCGGTGCGTCCTCCCCTCCATGCCAATGACCGTCCTGCACCTAAGCCCCGACCAATCAGCTCGCGGAGCGAGAGAGATAGCATGTCCTTTTATTCTCCTTTCTCTCTCGCACGTTCTCAGCACTGAAGGCTGCCTCTAGGAGTATATGCTCGAAGATCTTAACACAGAGACATGGGCAATCACGTCAGTGTGGATGTACAATAAGAGCACATGAGATGTACCGCTTTGATTATAAGTTTTCTCCAGAAATCATCAATGTACGCTCTTGCAATTCTTTTGTCTTCTAAGATATTTGAAATTGAACTCACTATGACTATAGAACACCAATAAATAAGAAAAAGTTAATCTAACACTTGCACAATAGATTCACATTTTATTAATTCAAAGCCTTTACTCATTCGATCAAATTTCATTCTGTGCACAGCGTACACATTGTACGAGCGAATTCGTTCGTTATCGTTCATGCACCGTGTACTTGCATGAAAAGGAATGTAAAAATTAATATTTTAGAATAACTCGCTCTGATTCTGACGTGTATATTGTACATCCTAAACGAGAAATAAATGAGAATTTAAAGTTTAATCAAGAACTACGATTTCCATTCCTCTACGTTATATTCCCCTCCTTGTGGGAAATCTACAAAATCGGCTAAGCGTGCGTGTAACATTCTAGCCGAAACCGCACGCAGTTAAATCTAAATGTATGCTGAATGGCTGTGCGAAACAGTATTTTTTCCTTAGAGACGCCTTCTGACGCAGTAAAGTTATCAAATACGGTTTTACTTTTTCATTTCTCCTTAAAAGTTTTTCTTTTTCTGTTCTACTTCACATACAATTTATTGCTTACGAAATAATACAACTATTTGATGGTTTCTTATTCGGAAAATACGCGCCGTTTGTCAACTGCACTTAGAAAACATTCAGAAATGTATAATCTAAAAGCGTAGGTTATTCTTTTCTTTTTTTTATGTGTAAGAGGTTAAAATAAATATGTTTATATCACATTTTCTTTTTCCACATATAATGAAAGGAATAAAATAGAGAAATATTGAAGTGTTAAACTTTCAAAGTGTAACAAATGTTCGGTTGCGACCACTGGGCGCAGGGATGGTCTGACCGAAGTGATTTTGGCAACATTGAGTAGGTTGGTCCTTAATATGTCAAGAAGACATAGTCCGGTTATTCTACGATTACGGGGGTGGCAATGGGGAGAGAAATGATCTTCTAAATTTTGGTTATTTTTATAAGACTCGATGTTTATGTGCGTTTTAAATAGCCTTTGTGTGGAAACTAAGTTTTCCAAGGCACATAGGTTAGGGAGTGAATTTGTGTATAGGGACGGCAAATCAATATATGGTTTCCAAAGGCAAAGAAAGGGGAAATTTCTAACAAAAACTTGATAGAGTTTTGTTGATAATTCGGTAAGTGCATGCAGGTGGCGTGACTCTAGTGTTTTCGGCGGTTTCAAGAGTTATTTTGTGATTCTGGAGATGGGTGGTTGAAGTAGACAGTGTGTTTCACTTAAAGTCGGAATACCTCCGTATTTAGGATGACGTTGGCCGACTTTCAAAAATTTTTTTAATGTGATAGTACTCAAAAAGGCCTACTCTTTGATATTATATTTTTTGACATGTGATCTTTTCTACAGCCTACTAGCAGTAAGAAAAGACCCTCAAAAATTAAAAAACATATTAGATATTTTTTTAATAAAGAAATGGATAGTATTTTCGATTTTATCCCATCTCAAAACTCTAAATACAAAGTATTATTATTATAGCTTTTACAGGGTGTTGACAAAATAGGTGCAAACTTTGAAAAATTTAACTCGTTGCAGAGTTTCCTGTATTAACAGTGGAAAATATTTTCAAGGTATTTTTTCATAATTTTATTAATCGAATATATATTCCTGCAATTTCATTGATTTCACTCATACAGGGTGCTCACAATAAGACCAAATTATATATTACTTTTATTAAACCAAAAATGAGTTTCACAACGAAATAATATTTAATCCACCATCATTTTTATGCACTATTTAATTCGTTTTCACTTATTTCTAATAACTCTCCTCAACTAATGTGGTGTTATGTTATTTGTCGACATGCCTGTTTAATTCTATTACATAAATCTTAAAATTAAAAAAAAATAATGTGTTTTGTGGGATTTTATGTGATCGAATAATCGGGCCCTTCTTTTTTAACGTTAATCTATACACAGAGATTTTTTGAATTTTTTAAATAATGATTTATGGGATTCAGCACATGCACTTCCTCTTCATGTAAGACAGAACCTCTACTTTCAACTAGATGGAGCACCTATTCATAATGCGGCAATAGTACGTCATTGGTTGATTGAGAATTTCCGATAAAGTGGATCGGTCGCAACAATCCGTTAGTTGAGTAGCCGTCAGGAGCTCCAGACTTGACGCCTCTTGATTTCTTTTTATGGGGAACTGTGAAAAATAAATAGTACAAAACAAGGCTTCAGGACAGAGAAGACTTATGTAATAGAATTAGAGAAAGTTTGTTGACAAATAACACCCACATCAGTTGAGGAGAGTTAATAGAAACAATAGGAGACGAATTGAACAGTACATACCAAATGATGGTGGATTAATAGAAAACAGTTACATTTAAATTTTATTTCATTATAAAACTCATTTCTGGTATAAGAAAAAAATATATCTTTTTATAAGCAATCTGTATGAGTGAAATCAGTGCAACTACATGGATCTATTTCAGGTTAATAAAATTATGAAAAAATACCTTGAAAATATTGTCCACTGTTAATACAGGGCACTCTGCAATGAGTGAATTTTTTCGAAGTTTGCACCTATTTTGTGACCACTCTGTAAAAGCTATAATAATGAATGCATTTAGGGTTTTGAGGTGTGATCAAATCGAAAATGCTATCCATTTCTTTCTTTAAAAAAATGCTTAATGTTTTTTAATTTTTGAGGGTCTTTTCTTAATGATAGTAGGCCGTATACAAGATCACATGCCAAAAAATATAATACCAAAAACTTTTTGAGTAGTAGGTACCATATAAAAAAAGAATTTTAGAAATTGGCCAACGCCATCCTAAATACGGAGGTGTACCGACTTTAAATGAAACACACTGTACATATACAGGGTGTAACTAAATAAGTGTAAAACATTTAAGGGGGTGATTCCTCATCGAAAAAAAGATAGGATCTTTCATATAAAGAAACTTCATTGGAGCATCCCTTGTTAAGATACAGCCCCTTAAAGGGGGTACATAAAATTTGTTTAACAATTTTTTTCACAAGCACTAAACAAGTTACAATATTGAAATTAACCTGACATTTTCTACTACCAAAAAGACACTTAGCCAGTAATTTATTTGGTTTACCCCATGGTTGTAAGGGGTGGAAAACGCAACCCCTAAAATTTATTTCCAACGTAACTTTTTGTTACGTATTATTTGTTTATCATTTAAAAATTTATTTCCGATAACCTGTTTAATTCTAAAATAAAAAATGTCTCTTGAATTTTTTGCCCAAAATAAACCAGTTCGCAACAAAAAATTATTTTACGAACAACTACAGAGATATATCAAACCAAAAAGCAGTGGCGTACCATATTTTTTTCTATTTTTATCAAGCTGGTATCTTGTTGTGACGCCACTGGAGAAAATAGGACAAATTAAATTATGTGAGAAAATGAGTATTATTATTACAAACAAAGTTGCCAAGTTTCAACAAAGTCTAAAAAGGGGTTTTCGTTTTACGAATAAAAAATCAATTCTCATTTTAAACTTTAAAATGGTGAACTATGTTTTTAAACGTTGCCACAATTTAAAGGTGTGATCTTGTAAATATGATTTATTTATATCGGGTATCCCAAAATTCACTCAAGATTTGAATTTTGCACCATTTGTGCCTAAAAGTCTTACCAACGAATAAAAAAGACAATGTGACAGCTGACAATTCAGGTTTAATAAAAATGAAGGGCTACACGAAAGAACAACACGTTTTCACTGTTGAGCACTATTTTAAAAATAATGGCAGGTTAGGCAGCTGCATTTCGCAATTTTCGTACAAAATATGGTTGGGATAGTTATTTAACGTCATCAACTGTGAAGAAATTCATTTACTGCATGAGTTAATTCTTGGTCGTGTAATTTTCCGTTTTGGTGATCAGAATTGGCCGTGCCCAGATCATGCGATTTAATGCTGGTGGACTTTTTGGTTTTTTTTGAAGTCTAAAGATTTTGCCAACAAGCCCACGACCACCCACGCCTTGAAGAAGGAAATTGAGCGCTTTATCAACGAAATTCAGTCATAGTTTTACAAAACGATCATGAAAAATTTCGACAATAGAGGGTGTATGTCCCAGCAAAGCCGTGAAGACCATTTACCCGATATGCTATTCCATACATCTATGACGTATACGTTAAGAATCAAGAAAAATTTTTTATTTAAAAACCTGTTTTCTATCAAAATTATTTCTTGCACGAATTTTAAGGCAGCCTTTACTAGAGATAAATATAGCACTAAATGATCCATAAAATTTTCATATAAACGAGAAAAAGCTTTTCTGTATCCAAACTATATATGTTTTTAAATTCACTGTAAAGATAATCTGAATGTAACTTGAATTGGTACATTCTCCAATTATAATGCAAATAACTTCCAGCACAGAAGGACCGGATTTAGGGTTTAGATTTTTTTCACGAATCCAATCACAATCACCCATCTGAACGAAACTCTGCAAACAGCCAATTTACCAACAACGTGCTTTTATAACCACGGTTAAATTTAGGAAGCAGTAGTTACAATTCTATATCTCCAACTGACCTTCACTAACTCTTGCACGTGAACTTCAACGCGTGAACTTTAACTGACACGAAAATCCTTGTACAATCGGAAATCGCAACAACGAAACACAAGAGAAAGCGGATAATGATAACAATTTATAGATCAGGAGTTTTCCTGGAAAGTTTCTATAAATATAGCCAATACTTCCCTTTCTGGGAAATATGCTAGTCCCGAACCTGATCGACCCACGATCTAATAATAAATTTGGCAGAGAATAATCAATGGTATAGCAAATACGAAGTAAGTGAATTCTATTTGTGTCAGTTTTCGTATTGTATCGACAATAAGTAAGAAATAAATAAAATGAATACACAATATAAATTTTGGCTGAATACGTTACAACGCTAATAAATTAACTCAAAATAGCTCCATGCCGCTTTGCCAGATTTTAATGATATTTGGTATTCTATAGTTGCGTATAAATGTCACTTTTTGAAAAGCAACCGAAGTAATTGCATTTACTAAACTTAAAACATATTCTAGGATTCCTACACGAACCTACTATGTGTAGGTTCTTATGTGAGACACCCTGTATATCAAGGATTCTTAATTCATAGATTAGATAAGTCAATATAAAAATAAAAATGGAAGATAATCTATCTAGATAGTACATATTGAAAGTATTCAATAATAATGTTGGAAATCTTCAAAGAAATTATTTCCTTTTCGTGTTTCTGTTTCCTATAATAAAGCTGCACTTCTATGTTCGATTTCAATTTCAACTTTCAGTCCTTTTCTATTTTTTACCTTTCATTTTTTCATTAAAGGAGTAGCGAATATGTATTAGTGAAGTAATGAAGATTCGCATTGGCATTCGCGAATATTCGCATATTTCTTGATATTCGCATTTGCATTCGCAAAATTAATGTGAATATTTTGTGAATATGAATATCAAAAAAATATATACTGGGTGTAACGTAAAGGTTGGGAATAAATTAAACGGTGGATTTTTTGGTTTAAAAATTATTTTTTCTCATATGAAATTATGTTCTACGGGTTTTCTTTTCCAAGCTACAGGGCGCTAAAAAGTTTCAAAGAATTTAGTTTTTCTCCAATAACTTTCGAACATTATAAGATAATTTAACGAAATTTTAGCCTTACTTTAATTTGATAATCCCCTAATAACAAGAAAAAGATTTATTTTTAAGTTACTCATTGGCGTACGTACGGATTGTACCGTAAGGTTTTTCAAAGAAAATTGTGATACGCCACTGGTAAAAACATTTTTTTTTATATTTTTTTATGATCCACTTACGCTAAACAAAATTACCCTCTTGCGTTTTATTTCTAGTTCTTGTAATTTTTCCGTAAATAAAACTTTTGTAAATACGATTTTTCCCACTGCTAACAGGAAAATAAAAATAACAAAAACATTATGACGTATGCTTTGACTCAGCAATAGGACATGGTCGAATAGGCATTGAAAAAAGATCTTTGCATTGAAAATGATATTAAAAAACTAAATTTTTTGACATTTTTTAGCGCCCCTGTCGCTTGGGAAGGAAAACCCGTAGAGCATATGACAAATATTTATCTTTTAAAATAAAAAATCCACCGTTTAATTTATTCCCAACCTTTACGTTACAACCTGTATATCTATTAAAAAAATATGAAAATAATATTAAATAAGGCAAAAAATATTAATTTATTAGTATTAGAAAAGTTTTTTCTTACTCGTTTTTTTAAATAACTATTCTTTTTACTAACTTAACCTTGCAATTATATCGTTTAACATTAGGCAATAAAAAAATATAATTTAAACAAACAAAAACCTATTATTCTCTTAAACTTTTATCAATATTTACTTAAATCATTGTTTTGAACTTATTTTAAGAACCTAAAAAATATTAATTTAAACAAACAAAAACGTTATTCTTCTCTTAAACTTTTATGTCAATACTTTAACATTAATTTTGCTTTTATTATTATAAATAACCAACTTCTTTAAAAAAAAAACAAAAAAATAGTTATTTAAACAGACAAAAAGTTTTACTTTTCTTTTTCTTCTTATTTTTAATTTTCAACAAGTTAATAATCAAACTGGAGTAGTGGAATATTAAACTTAAAAATAAAAGCCTAGAAGCCTTTTCTCCTTCGAGTCTGTTTTGATGCGATTATATAAAGAAACCCAGCACCACTAAAGTGACTAAACATACAAGCACTAGGAACACTCGTTGGTGGTGTGACTAAATATTGCCTTGCTACAGAAAAGAGAAGCCCATCTTCTGCTTGTTCACCTTCCACCGTGTTAGAGAGTCTACATCATTTTCCACACATTTTTCCTTTTCTGAAACAGTTTTCCAAATTCAAATCCTAATTAAATAAATAGAAATAATCGTATATACATATTTTATGTTAGTGATTTCGGTAACCTCTCACTTCACCATTACAAATGTGTGTGTGAGACACGAGCGGCCAATCAGCTGCCAAATTTTAGCTTTAGACAAATGGCGCCAGATTTGAAAACTGAATATTCTCACTTGCATTCGCATTCGCAAATGCCTAAAACGTTACATCACTAATATGTATACTTGTACTTTTAGTTGCTGTTGAGAACAGTGAATATAGAAGTAAAAAATATAAGCGATCAATTTGAATATGAAATTATTTAAATTATGATATAATAAAACAAATGGAATTGGATGAATTCATTTCTAATAATTTTATTACATGAATGTTTATTACAAAGCCAAAGTTTTCGATGTAAGACAACTTTATTACTACAACTCGTGTTTGTTGATATCATTATACTGATAATAAGCACGAAATGTCTCACAACTATGAAACCACTAGAAAACAAAAGTACTTATATCCTTTTATGCAAAAAACTGTGGGCCAAACATCACTACTAATTTAGAACATTGTACCTGATTTCTTGAAAGTAGACAATCTATCAATGTATGTATTCAAGCCGAAAATTAAAATCTACATATTAGAAACTCCTGGGGACAATAACTAAATATATTTATTAATGCATTTTTATTAATTCGAATTGACTGATTCCGTGAACATATACATGCTTTTTTTTCTCCGGATATTTATGTATTTCTTTCCTGTTTTGTTTTATTATACATGTTTAATATCTTTCTGTGATAGGCATTTTGTGATGTATGTATATATTTATACCTACTTTATTACGTTCTTGAAACAAGTGTCAACATATCAAGTATTGCTTATTCCTACAACTTTTGATTCACGTTTTTATATACTTTGTATTTTTCTACGAATAACTTATTATTATTGTTATTAATATTGGGAATGGTAGAAAGTTACAAAAAAAATACTGTGTAAATGCTAGTATTATTTCTAATCAAGCACGGAGTTGAAAAAGTTTAAAAATACAATTTTTTACAATGTATTCATGAAGAGTCCAACAAATTATAGAGGTACAAATTTTACCCTCCCACCTAGGTTATTAAAGCCACGTGCGTGACGTCACTTTATAAGTTGCATATGCTACGGGGAAAAGCGGTGGATTTGCGTATTAAAAATTCAGTGAAATTGTATGCATATAAAAGTGTTCTATACGTAGAGTACATAATGGATATTGAGCTATGAACAGAAAGATATTAATTATTATTAACATATGTAGTTGGAATTTTAGATTCGGTTTATAAATAATACGTATTGTAATAGTCCAGTCGGCAGAGGCCGAAAAGTTACTGTTGGTGACATTTCCTTGATAACTCGGAAATAACTTCACAGGCCTACTTTAAATGATGAGTACAATAACAGGCTAATTTGCTGACAAAGTATTTTATCAGGAAAAAAAGTTATTAACAATTTAATCGTGAAAAATTTTTTTAGTAGTTTTCTTTAAATAACTCAGCGGGATGACTGTACGAAAAAATGCTTAGGACATGATTTTGTTCGTAATAAAAATAGCTACAAAATGGCGGTGGTCCGATTACGAAATTTACAATAACAAAGCCGTGAGATTGAAAAAACTGTATAAAACGTCATTTTTTTAAAGTTGCTGTAAAAATATCAATTATAAACAAAAAGTGATAAAACTTTCGAAAACTATAGTTCAATATATATACAATAATGACGCTAAAGCCGAAAATCAGGGGAGCAAAATTTTTTGTTCTATAAGATTTTATACATCCATCGGCATCTGAAACTCGAAACTTTGCCAAATTTGTTTGAAGTTTTGCTGACACTTGAAATTTGGTACACACATAGTGTAAATATGCAGAAACCAAAAGCAATTTGCAAAATTCAAGTATCTTCATTTTTTCAGCTTTGGAAAGGTTTTATACGTCACCCTAGTTTTATACGTCACCGTTTTTTTTAATTTTTGGAAAAATATATATGTATATTTATAAAATATTCCATCACGGTAGATTAACCAGCATAATTACCTACAATTAAAAAATAATAATAATTTTCACCGTTTAGATCCTAGGCTACTTAACATTTTGCGCCTATTAGCCGTAGTTGTACATTATTCAACATATCAACATAAAACAAAATCGTACGTGTGGGATAAACCTTTAACTTTTAATTTTCGAGCGCGAGCTCCGCTCTTCGGCGCTTGTATACTGTTAGAAATATGCAACAGTAAATTTAAACAATTGTTTACTTAAAGTTAAAGGTTTACCCCACACGTACGTTTTTGTTTTATGTTGATATGTTGAATAATGTACGAATATGGCTAACAGGCGCAAAATGTTAAGTAGCTTAGGATCTAAACGATGAAAATATATATTTTTTTAAATTGTAGGTAATTGTGCTGGCTAACCTATCGTAATGGAATATTTTATAAATATACATAAATATACGTCCAAAAATTAAAAAAACGGTGACGTATAAAACTAGGGTGACTTATAAAACCTTACCAAAACTGCAAAAATGAAAATACTTGAATTTTGCAAATTGCTTTTGGTTTCTGCATATTTACACTATGTGTGTACCAAATTTCAAGTGTCAGCAAGACTTCGAACAAATTTGGCAAAGTTTCGAGTTTCAGATGCCGGTGAATGTATAACACCTTATAGAACTAAAAGTTTTGCTCTCCTGATTTTCGGCTTTAGCGTCATTATTGTATATATATTGAACTATAGTTTTCGAAAGTTTTACCACTTTTTGTTTATAATTGACATTTTTACAGCAATCTCACGGCTTTGTTATTGCAAATTTCGTAATCGGACCACCGCCATTTTGTAGCTATTTTTATTACGAAGAAAATCATGTCCTAAGCATTTTTTCATACAGTCATCCCGCTGAGTTATTTAAAGAAAACTACTAAAAGAAAAATTTTTCACGATTCAATTGTTAATAACTTTTTTCCTGATAAAATACTTTGTCAGCAAATTAACCTGTTATTGTACTCATCATTTAAAGTAGGCCTGTGTAGTTATTTCCGGGTTATCAAGGTTTGACACAGGCCGAACCTCTACCAACTGGACTATAAGGCTTCATGTTTTAACGGAGTTCCCAATTAAGTTTTAAAGCAAATGCTAATAATAACATTGCTTACACGAAACAGTAGAGTACTACATCTATAAATGGTCACTGCTCCTCAATACTTAAACCTTTAATTAGACTATAATTTCACAGGTACTATGAAAGCACGCCCTATCATCAACTAGGCAAACCGATTATTAACTGATGTTATTGAGAGAAACAATTACTCTGCGGACTACATACCCCGACTACAATTGAATTATATCAACAATATCTAGTAAACAGGTAGAATCATTCTCCACTTGACTCCACCAGACATATACCAGTTTCAGACTCATCAGTCTCCATGAGTACGCCACATGTGAAACAACGCCAACAGTTCAATGCTGGTCGGGGCATGTAACCCACAGAGTAGTTGTTTCCCGTAACGTCGTCAGTTAAAAATAATATTGTTTGGTTAGAAGACTGTACCTATAACAGTAATTGATAGACAAAATTAGGATTTGAGGATATATTTAACTGTAATAAAGTAGCGTAATATGAGGCCGTTCTTAATATGAAACTCCGAGCAATCCTTTAATGTAGAACTGCTATAGTACTGTTGCTATCTACTAGATGGTACCTCATTCAATTCAGTTAAAACTATTATATTTTCGTATTCAAAATATCCTAAATTACTAGGTATAAACACCGATAAGAATTGTTTATATTATCGGCTTCACACTTGAGCAGGGAATGCCCTAACATGCTGACAAGTTAAAATTCCCTTTTCTAACTGCGATTCATATAGTTAGTTGGTTATAGACCTTCTTTGTAAGACAGTGCCACAGGATAAAGTAATTATTAAATAAATATTAGTAGAAAAACAATTAGTTTTATTAAAAAGTTTTCCTAACAGGTTATGGGCCCAGTGCACGAAATAAACAGATAATAAATAAAGTAAAATAAACTTAAAACTAAATAATTGTGACTTTGTGTTTGAAAAACGTAGTGACGGATAACATAAAAGTGCGACGAAATATTAAGGCCTTTGACAAAGAAAGATACGGTACAGTGTATGGAAGTTAAGACTTCGTGCTTTATTGACTGAACTGAGTGTGATTCAAGTAATAGACAATGATATTCCTGAGGAGTCAACTGACGAATGGTAGGCATGCCGAGAATATTGCTAAAAATACAATTATTGAATATCTTGCTGATTCCTTTATCGGATTTGCTAAACCTGAATATACTGCTAAAGATATTGAGCGCAAAATCCTGGCAACCCAATTAGCCTTACGAAAAAAGTTGTTGAGCTTGAGGTTACAGTGTGACACACCACCAATAAAACATTTCACAATTTTTGAAAATTTGATAACGGAATTACTAGCTGCTGGTGCGAAATTAGAGGAAACGGATAAAGTGTCACATTTAGTGTTAACTCTTCCTGCTTGTTATGACGGAGTCATAACAGCTCTTGAGACTCTGTCGGAAGATGATTTAACTTTGGCATTTGTTAAAGTCAGAATATTACATCAAGAAGTTAAATTAAAAGGTGAAAGTCAAGAAACTAGTGCCAAAGTACCTCAAGCTAATTGTGAAGGTGCTAGCTCTTCTAAAACATTTAAATCCACAAAGTCAATGAAAGGTTTTCAATATAAAAACAATACATTCAAGTCTTACAAATTTACAAGAAAACCTTTAACACGCCAGTTCGTAAAATACCATCAGTGTGGACGAAAAGGACATTACAAGAAAAATTGTATTTATTACAAACGCAGCCAACAATATGAAAACCTAAAACGAACAATCCAAACAATAAATCTTAATGAGCCAAGTACAGTAAGTAATGAAATTCCAAGTTTTGACTTTATTACTGGAAGAAAACAACTAAAAACTACTGACAATATAATCACATTTATTTTGGACTCTGGAGCATCGGACCACCTGGTTAACAGAGATGATTTGTTTACGGACTTCACTGAACTAAAGGACCCATTAAGAATTTCAGTAGCTAAGAAGGATGTTTTCATAACCACACCAAAGAAAGGGACCATCAACGCTGTTAGCAACTTGGATGTTCACGGTGTCCTAGAAAATGTTTTCTACTGTCCAGATGTTACCTACAACTTACTATCGGTCCAGAGGATGCAGCAGGCAAAATTGTCTATTACCTTTGATGAAAAGGGCGTTGAAGTGCTTAAGGGTGGTAAGACCACAATAAGAGGCAAGACCTTAAATAATTTAATAACTGTCAAATTTAAAATCTTAAGAAAAATAACGAACCCTGATGCACAAACAATCAACAGTTAGGTCACATAAGTAAATCTAAATTTTGAGAATTAAAAAACAAACAAATGGTCGATGATGTTGTTGAACTTAATCAAACAGTACCTACTAATGATTTATGCGAAGCTTGTATAAATGGTAAAGAAACACGACTACCATTTGCAAAAGTGAAAAAATAAAAGTTATGTACAACGCCCATTATTTATTGTTCATTCGGATGTTTGTGGTCCAATCACTCTTTCGGCAATAAATAACAAAAATTATTTTGTAATTTTTGTTGATCAATACACTCATTATTGTGTTACATATTTAATAACATATAAATCTGATGTGTTTTCTGTTTTCAAAGATTATATTGCAAAAAGTGAGGCTCATTTTAATACTAAAGTGGACAAATTTATATTGTGATAATGAGGGAGAGTATTCAAATGATATTAAAGAATATTGCATGAAAAAGGGCATTAGCTATCATTTAACAGTGCCCCGAACCCCGCAACAAAATGGTGTATCTGAGCGCATGATCAGAACAATAACTGAAAAGGCTCGTGCAATGGTGCTAGTTTACCTAAAATATTTTGGAGACAGGTGATAATTACTGACACATTTTTAATAAATACAACGCCTACCCTCTAGGGTTCCTATTATCCTCTGATAATTAGGATCTATAAAGCAGTAATTTTATAGAACAATTTTTCAGGCGATATTGGCGGTTAAAACAGTCAGAACAAATGTCATGGGCTACAAAAGCGGTTAAACATTTTAGGGTTTCAAAAGGTACCATTGAACATTACGTTAAAAACAAAAATGTTTTCTCTTGAGTAAATAGTTTCTGGGACATTTGGTAAAAAGTCTACTCTGTGCAAAGATATCGAAGTTGAGTTAGTTCAATACTGCCTGCAGTCACTGAAGAAATCATCCACGTCTAGAAACTTCAAAAGATTTCAGTGACAGTGAAGAGGCTACAGATAGTCTACGCCCAGAAACAGGAAATTCTAGTGACACTGAAAATGCTTTAAAATCATGTCTAAGAAAGTCAAGAAGCCCAGTGCACGTGCTGGAAGTGTAGATCTGATTACGTCCTCTCCATGTAATTATTACGACTTAACAGCAAAATTGCAACAGTGATAAAAAGTTTAATGATTATAAAAAGTGAAAATGATAAATCAAAGGACTCTAAGCAGTTAAAAAAAAGGGAAAAGTTGATTTTAATTGGTAGTTCGACTGACGAAAGTGACATGGAAGTTATTTTTGATGATGACAGTGCTGAAGCAAAGTGTCTATTCTGTACAAGCCGTATTCAGAAAGTGCACAGCCTGTTGCTGTTGGTCCCTTGAGGACTGAGGTGCAGAAGATGCGGCTTTTGTGTGCCCAGTGTGCAAAAGATGATAGAGAAAATAATTTACAACTACTTACTTTATTATTATCTTGTCTTTTAAGACGTCAATTTACTAGGTTGAAATGTCTCATATTATGAGACGGTTTCTATTCAGATACTATTTGTGTTATCATTATTGTTTTTTTTTTAATAAAATTAAATTACAATTTTATTATTTGTTTGTCAAAATAGACACCAATAAAACCATCAATATTTGAAAAATATATATTTTTCTGAGTATTACAATATTTTCTCAAAATAGGTGATTGTGATCTGTCTGCCTTATACGCACATTCTAATATATGAAATGACAATATTTTAGAATTTGAGGTCAAAATAACCCTGGTTTGTCATAAAAAATATTCCAAAAGTGCTTCTTATCGGAGATAAAAAGCCTCAAAGGGGTACCCAGCGATTTACCTTTTCTTTTGACCCGACGTGTATAATTTAATGAAATATCGAATATTTTATGTAGGCCATAAAGGCTCATAAAACCATACCACAGTAGATGTTTTACACTGTCAGGGAAATCAGAAACGGACTTGTCACCACACACGTTGGGCCAAAATTTTGACAGGTGTCATTTTATAGAATTGAAACGGTTCACTTTGTCGCATGAACTTGAACCGACAGCTTTCTTACACTAGAGATATTTTCAGCAATCTCATCCAGAATTTCCTCCTCTAACTGAGAGTTCCTTGCTCTTCTTGGAGACCATCTTCACCACGATGTTGCAAAAAACTTCCTAAGATAGATTAGCAAAATATTAGCTACTTTTGGAATTTTTTAATTTCACTTTTTACCTCTATCGAAAGCCTCGATCAACCATTTCAAAAGTTCTTCAATTCGGTATACGTCAATTTCGAAGTGTATCAAAATAGATTCTTCTTGCTTTCACACAATTGCCGATGGCTTGTCCATAAATTAGATACATGTCAGCATATTTGCTATAGGAATAATGCTTCATTATTTAGTCTTGACAATGAGACAATTTTGACAAGTGTTGTCAATAACACATTATTAACGACATAAAAACGATTTATTGCAGTAATGTGATTTATTATTTCAATGACGTGTTTTCCAAATACTTAATTTTTTCGAAAACGGATAATTTGATCAAAAAATGTAGAATACCTTTTTTAAAAAGAAATGACCAGTGTTAAAAAATTCAGTTTTCAGCTCTATAAAATGGCACCTGTCAAAATTGTGGTACAACGAGTGTGGCGGCAAGTCCGTTCCTGACTTCCCTGACAGTGTAAAACATCTACTGTATATTAAAATTTCATTAAATTATACACGTTTGTTTAAAAGTTAGAGCCGAAAAGGTAAATCGTTGGGTACGCCTTGGGGGTTCTGTATCTCCGTTAAGGGGCACATTAGGATTTTTTTATTATGACCAACTAGGGTTATTTTGACCTCCCCTATACACTCCCGAGAGTATGCCATATACTTACCAGACACCCTGTATATGTATTATTATTTAAAATCGCATTTACAACATAATTATTTTTGTAAAAATTGCAGAAATTATTAAAATAGGCTAATAATAACGCTCGCGTCGACTTCTTACATTTACCATTAAAGACAAACAATAGCACAGACAACGGTGTTACACAGAAGCATCAGATGTGAGGCTTTGTACTACAGGTGGTCATGGTCCTATAGAGAGCATTACTTCTTAGCAATGTCAGTCTACGTCAGCGTATCAAAGCATCGAATACTCTGTTTTACTATTTTCCAGGTAACTTTGTGTCAAAATATTTATTTAATACTACTTTATAATGAACTAAATTTATAAAAAACTTTTAATCGACTTCCAAATATTTACATCCCAATCATTCTTGACAAATCAGTATTTAGTTTATCTTTTTGTATCTTTAGAATTTGTCAGGTACCTATATAAAAGAACTATTGAGAAAAGTTTTTAAAATTTATTTAGCCCTTGGCAGCTGCAACCTTTGAATACGTAACCTTTGAACTTCGTCAACCTTTAGCAGTCAGCAATTTGATTTGAAGGCAAATTTTAAATTGATATACGCACCTATGTGAATTTAATAAAAGTCTAACGAATACTAGCATTACAGAGAGATTCAATAGTAGTTTGATATAAGCAGATTGCGATTTTCTTTACAGGTTCCAGGAATTCTATTTACTTTCCACTGAAATTGAATAACGCAAAAGTAATGTATAAATAATTTTGTCTAAGTGCTCGTATATTGTCATCAATTGTTTTTACGGATATAGCCAAATCAAACGTTGACAAAATACCAGGGAGAAATGAAAATAATGTTCTATTTGAAAAAGCTGCAAATAAGTATTTTTATATACAGGGTGTTTCAGAAAGACCTCCCGTAGATATAGGGGTTGATGGTGCGATAAAAAATAAGAATTTTTTTGTTTTATGTACTATTTGTTTATCTCCTCTTGTTTTCGAGAGACAGAGCGACGAAATAAAATAAAAATTTTTAAATACAATTTCCAAACGGTGCGAAATATTTTTATTAAATTTAGTATTTCGGGGTTTTTAAGGATGCCAAATACGCTGGTCTAATTATTTTTTGGATATTTCATAGAGGGCGCTAGTTATGTTACATTCCTATTACATTTTAAATTCTAATTTTTTTAAGGTTAGGTTTTTTACCATTCGAGCACTAATTTATAATGTACAATTTTATTTTCTAAAAATAACGTCCTCTTGTTAGAACTTCCTAATGTGGACGGTTTTCGAGAAAAAAAGGCTTTTAATTAAACTCTTACAATATTACGGTGTATAAAAAAGTGACTTTTTTCAAAGTAGGCTTATGTCAAAACTTATTGATGGATGCCTCATAAACAACGCATACATTCCTAGTAATATTTTAAACTCTAATAATACTTATAGCAACATTTTAGAGATTGTTAGTGACTGTAGTTAGTAATGACTAATTTAAGCATAGCTCAACAGATAAAAAATATGTTTTGCTTTACCTAAATAATACCCCCTCTAGGAGTAACGTCAAAATAAGCTCCAAATTCGTAATTGTCGCACCAAAAAACTCAACACTACTAATTTTCAGAGTCATACAATCAAAACTTTCTCAATTATTGAGAAATTTCAGAATAAAATTTAAACATTGAACACCCTGTATTTCTTAAACCAGCGACAGCATGATCAGCTCAAACATAATATTTTTGTGTCTAGTATATCCAGCTTAGTGTTGACCCATTCTTTCTAACTCACCCCCTAGATTAGATTATATTTATACAGGATAGGCATTCATTAATTTACAAACTTAGGAGAAGTTATTTAAATACTGGAATGTTAAAATTCAGTAATACTACAGGGCAAAGGGTACTGAAAAAATAAATATAAACTAAAACTTATTGAGAACCCCTGAAATCACTAATGGTCTGCGCTATCTTATGTAGCATGATGAAGGTAAATAATGATGGATCACATTTCGTTTTACAATAATTATTCTCTTCATTATTCAGCAATTGTGCTCGTTTGCCAGCGAAGCTTTAAATTATATAATTCTAAGAAGAATAGTACAAATATTTGGGATTTTGGGTGATATACTCACTTACCTTTTGATATGACTAAATAGGGAAAAGGTGCGTCATGAAAAATTTTTGTAAAATCTTTATAGTTTTCGAAAAAAAAGTTATTGAAGTTGTAGTATTTTCAATCCTTGAATCGCTGAGCTACTGTAGCTATCGTCATTTGCATTGTGCGCTGTGCACAAAGCTCTCTCTTTCCATGTGGCCCCAAACGATTCCAAATACTGAAATCCAATTATAGTATTACCGTTTTTGCGATAGTGTTTACATTAGTTTTTCAAATGTCAAAAATGGCAACTCGGAGTCGATAAATATCATTTTAATTTATGGTAAAGCAATACAACATTTGTGTTATGGTGAAGCAAGACAACATTTGTGTTAGTACATAGAAACTAGGTAAGACGGGCCCAAATGTATTTACACGCCAATGGACAAAATTTTGAACAGTTGTTGTAACATCACAAATTAATTTTATTATTTAATGAGGCAAAAGCAGTTGAATTTGCTGATATAAAATAGGTGTTATAAAATTTTATTTATTTCTCAAGGAAATAAATAAAGAAATTTTTTCTGTTTTTTTTCCGTTTATTTTTTATTGCACTTTGCCGCCGTGCCTGCCGCCAACTGCATGCTTTGTCTTGCATAAGGTCAGGGTTTACAGTGGATCAGTTTCAAGTGTCGTACAGAAGTGTATTTTTAAATCATTTTCGAAGTGCCCTTTTGATTTTTTTTTACAAAATTGTATTTGAAAGAGTTTCCTGTACATCCAAAAATTTTTTTTAATAAGTTCTGAATCACCCTGTATATATATATATATATTGGCGTGTTTTGTTTACTGCCTAGAGAACCTCTGCAAATTAGTGAGCACCTTTACTCAGTATTAGAAATTAATTTTTTTCTCTTATTTTAGGAAAGCACAAGAATGCAGTAACATTTCGAAGTAAATGGTCAAAACAAAATCCTTATATCCCCCTACCAGTAGAAATGTGATATATTTGTTTGTATCCATTTTACAATCTATATCAATTTGACCCCAACACTCAAGCCATTTTCAGGGATAGAAGCCAACGGGAGCCAAAGAAAATATTTTCCGCTTACAAACGAGTGCACAAAACACTTTTCATAAAAAGAAATATGGCATTTTTTTGCACCCTACCTTCCTGAATGCCATACTGTTTCTTTAACGCATTTTTTTTAGCGTCGTTCCATTCCGTTATTTATTCCCAAATGGGTTGTAAATCTAACTCACTTTTGATTTTTTTGCCTTCAAAATAAAAAATAAATATCTTTCTGCAAATTGCTCATCTTACGCATATTTCAGTGAAGTGTCTTGAATTTGTTTATCATTTATAATAAGAATTATTTAATACTTCAAAATGTCAGTTCTCAGTGAACAAGTAAAGGTCTGTATAAAATGTATGTAAGGATAAAACTATATATACTTATAACGTAAAGAAAATAACAATTACTCTTTTGTTTATCATGTTTCATCAGTTCATCACATTTCCTAAAAACCATATTAAAATGAAATCATGACTGATTTACTGAAACATTTGAAATTAAAATGTACAGTACTTACTTACATTGCATATACAGGGTAGTCTGTAATTTATACTACAAAGGATACTTGACGCTTAAAAATTTTCTTACCAAAATATTGATGAGTTATTTATGAATGTATGACTCTTCAAAATTCTCAATGTTCGATATGTACCCCTAAAATTAAAATTAGGTATGTTCTTAATTTCTCATTTTTAGACATTTGTCTATTTTTACTCAAACGACTCAATTTTTTAAACAATTATAATGCTTTTCCTTGGGTGGTACTTTCTATGGTACTTTTCAATCCGCCATAACAAATCCGCCATTTTGGATATAAGGATTTCCCAATTAAAACATTACATTTGTGATTGGCGATTTTGAAAACCACCGAGTAACAAGTTTCAGCTATAATCTTCAAATTTTGAATACTTTTCCGATTTTTACATTCGCCATCTTTCATTCAATAATTTTCAGATTCGGATTTTAGATTCGTAATCAGTGACTCCAAAAATCCGCGGTAATAAAATTCAAGCAAAAATTTGAAGAGAAAAATGTGTGTGACTTAAAGGGGTAAGCCGGACCTTAGTCTGAAGGTGGTTTCTAACCATTTGAGGGATAAGTTATATTTTTTTGGTACCTATATTGTCTATCAACCTAAATTTATAAAGAAATGGTTTTAATAAAAGTTGCCCGGAATCATGTAAACAAAATATTTTTAGCTTTACAGGGTGTTCCATTTCGCGTGGACGCTATATAACTTTATTATTTTAGATGGAACATCCTGTATATTATAGCATTTTTTTAATTTCTTGGTTAATATTGGGTAGAGTTTATTATATATACAGGGTGTTTAAAGCTTACTGTTTTCGAGATATTCAGTTGTTTTTGAAAAAAATCACGATTTCACCTCTCTAAATGAGGCTAGATAGCATCTAAACCGTAAGAGTTAGAAATCTGCAGTTTTCACAGTTCGTTTCAGCATAAATTACTCTATCCTTTCATCTGTGAGCAAAACATGTAAATTATTCAAACTCTAATCTTACGAGTTGAAAAACTTTTTTTTCAACTGGAATGAGCAAAGTATATTAATTGTTATGGGTCAATACAAAATTGAATGCCCTTTCGACTGATATTCCATTCCTTTATTATTAGTGAAATATATCGAAGACAATTTGTTTGGCAGGAAACAAATTGCATGAATCTTTTGTTAGAAATATGATATCAAATAAGATATGTGAGTACACATGTTACAAGTGACCCATTTTTAAGTACAACGTCAATAGCGCCATCCTGACGCGGGCGTCGCCCGGACGCACCAGAGTTCCTGGAAGACGACCCCGGCAGATTGGCGCCAAGGACCAGGTACGTCTGCGAGCGACTCCCCGCCAGGACTTACTCTCCAGCAAACATTCGAACCGGCAACACGTCTTTTTTTCACAAGCTTAGTTTTCAATAGAAATAGTTTATTTGTACCGTTGAGAGAGCGTTTTATTTTTGCTGTACAGCGAAAGCAACCCTCAGATATAACTAAAATTTAAACGATTTTTTACTTCTGATGGGCACCTTATTAGAATTGTATTTTTAATAAAAATTTTCTATATTTTTCTGTAAATTTAACTGTCAGTATTGCAGGAAATAACTACTTTGCCGACCTGCATTGAATTATACCAGCAAAACCTAGTAAACAGCTAAAATCAGTTCAGATAACTATTTCAGATTTATTAGTCCTCGCCAGTATGTCATAGGTGAGGTAACCGACGAAAGATTATCCGAATGTTTTTGAGTATACGCCATACGTAATAGGGTGCTACATCTATGAACGGCGACCTAGATATACAGTAGCAGTGACCGCTCATAGATGTAGCACCTTGCGACGTCTGGTGAAACCAACTACGAAATTAAATTATTCAAATACTGAGTGGCGTTGAAATTCTACAATTCTTACAATTAGTGGTAGTATTTCCCGGTATCTCCACCACTGGTTGAAAGATTTGTGTTTCAACTGTGAATTTGTATGAATTTTTTTCTACAATTAATTAAATCATTCAATCTATGTGAAATATTTTAAGAGGTATTTGAATAAATCTGATTTTATTTGGCGTGAACCAATGCTTCCGGTTAGATTTTGCTTTAGTTTAAGCTCTTGTGTTAAATAAATATCTTTATTATTAAAATATCGAAATACGTGAATGAATTGAAATTTATTCAAATAATTTCACTAGTGAGTATTTAAATATATTTTACTTTCTGTTAACATTATTTTTCCTTGAAGTCGGCAAATAAATATTCATATAAGAATAACTTTCTGAATTAGAGAATCATCTTGACTTTTTGCTTTTGTCATTTCTTTTTCAAACAAAATTATCCCTGTAATCCAAACCAGCTCTAAACTCACAAATTACAATGTTTTATGTTTTATTTTAATGATTAACACTTTTGTATTTAATATAAACTGTTTTGTAACATACACAATCTGAATTTTGTTTCAACAATTAGAACCTATTCAGCAACTATCATACAATAACAGACATATATAAATGCATACGGTTTGCGTTTGATACTTAAAATATTAAAAATATAGAAATAAGTACGAAATAGGGAAATATTTATTAACTGACATTCGTTAAAGAGAGCGCCAGGCTCCAGTAAATGCTTTAACAATCGCGTTTTTAAACATTGACTAATATCTATATCTTACTCATATACAATGAAAAGCTATTAGTGGTTGCTTAACTGTATGTACAAGTACAACTATTTTTAATCGCAATAAATGTCAGAGCCTTCATAAATTTTTACAAGCCACGTGACCGCCGAGCTTAGGCAACCAACATTGCAGGGCTCAGCTCTGC
The DNA here is from genome assembly GCF_000390285.2 of Anoplophora glabripennis. Lineage (NCBI taxonomy): Eukaryota > Metazoa > Arthropoda > Insecta > Coleoptera > Cerambycidae > Anoplophora > Anoplophora glabripennis. Next base: position 154,014 of record NW_019416880.1, read on the forward strand.
TACTGGTAACGAACATTCGATTACAATGAACAATGACACACCGTTACGCTCAAGACAATGCGGTCACTGATTGGTTGAAACAGAATGTTGTGTTTTAATGTAATCTTGATCTTACTATTTTAATTTTACCGAAAGTTAATTGTCAACGGAACGGAATTAAAATTACTGTTCCAAACAAAATTACTGGTCACGCTTGTAATCATTTACGAAGGCTGTGTATCTCATATCATTGATGAATTAAAAACTAAAATTGTTTATGCCAGTTGAAAATTAAAAAAACTACAAATCTGAGTTAAATATTTTACGCAAATCATTTGAAAACATTTATAAAAACAATGGAAAGCAATCCCATTTCACAAACAATACCTAATAAATTATACATTTTTATGTAAAATAGCAATTTGTTTAACTAGGCAGTAAAGTAAGTACAAGATTTAATGCCACGGCTGGTATTTATTAGACGAGACGTAGACGAGTTTATTAAAGCAGTCAAGGCATTAAATCTACTTTACTGCTAAGTTAAATACATAATTTTTTCGCCGATCAATTTAATTTTGTCATAATAGCAAACAAAGCTATTTTATTTATTTTATATTATTAAAATTGTATGACACCTCTTTCATGAATAATAATAATTTCATCAGGTCTGCGGTTGCCATGAGACCAGCGTTATTAAGTAAATAATGTAGGTACACAGCAATCGCCATATTATTCCTATTTAAATCCCTAAAAATAACTATTTATTATTTGAGATGGATGAATTCACGTTTACTCCGCCAGAAATTATTGAATCAGCAACGCAAATAGAATGTAATTTATTACCAGAAAAATCGAAGAAGATATATCAGCAAACATTACCGGGCTGAGAGTAACATTATGTCGTTTTCAGGAAATATATAATATTTAGACATACATATAGGTATTGGAAATATAGTACCGCAAGACCTACACAAATAGATAATAACAGATTTTTTTAAATATTCAAATGGTAAAACATATGACCAATTAATAGATTCATACAATTGAGAAAATGCCAAAACAAGTTGTTGCGTTTCTCAAATTGAAAGATTCTCACGAATATACCGGACCTCGTTTCCGTAGAACTATCACAACTTTAAAAATGCATAGTGGATGGAAATCTTCAACGATAGCTAAAGGCTACATTGAAGAGTCAATAATTCGTAAATCAGTGCTGAAAGCGATTTTTTAAATAAATCTTGGAGAATGCCAAATAGTGAATGGAGGACATTTTCAGCATTTGCGACATTGAGTTTATTTTTGTAAATTATCTAGTTGTTTCAATTTCTAAATAAAAAAAAACTTGCTATTGAAAAAATAAAACGTTTATTTTGTATGGCTGGATTCAGTTTTCTATAAGCTTTTCAACGAGCCCCCTCATGTCTTATGTTTCCATTTGAAAAAAAAAAGTAGGGGTAGCTGGGGGTGGTTGAAGAAAAATTAATTATTATATGTATATCCGAAAGATGGGGAAAAATCAAAATCAGTTAACGTGTTTCGGCGTTTTAAAAAAAATTAACTCATTCGAAAGATATGAATTTAATTCCGTACTTCTGGCCAGCCCTGTACATATCTACTGCACCAGGATTCGAAGCAACAGCTGATTTTCTAAATCGAGCCGATCTAGGCGCAATTCTTGAGTCACGCCTTTGCACCTCGGCTACCACAACTCCTATTACCGAGTTACTGTATTTTAGAATATAAATTTACCGATCATAGTTGTCTTAATGGTCATGTTGTATCAATATAACCATCTAATGGTACGTGTCAAAATTGTACTTTCTTCAAAAAATAGAGCATAAGATTTTCTGAATTTTCAAATTCAAATTGTTTACAGATATATGGAAAATATTAATTTTATCCGCAAACAAAACGACTTCCGTAAGCATATGTAGTTGCCAACTGCGTGCACTAAACAAACTCCATTAAAACATGGAACAAAATGAAATAAAACTTACAATTTCTAGTGAAAATATGGAAATTGATCCCCATTAGCGCGGATAAAGGCATGGCACCGAAGCACCCAATTTTGGCGAATATTTTCCCAAATTCCAGGTATTCCCCTAATTGTGTCAGCAGCTTCAAGTATACGGTTTCACAATTCTTCCACCGTAGACATCGGAGTATTGTAAACCCATGACTTCAAGTGACTCCAAAAATAAAAGTCCATTGGAGTTAGATCGGGTGACCGAGGTGGCCACGGCACAGGACCAAAGCGTCCAATCCATCGCTGAGGAAACATTTCATTCAAAAGTGTCGTTACTTCTCGAGTACTGTGTGGAGGAGCAGCTTGAAGATAAAACATGCGTGCCCGAACTTGTAATGCAACATCGTCCAATGATTCAGGCAATCGGTCCTCTAAAAAGTCAACATATGTTGGTCCATTTAGTCGTTCTTGTGGGTACAAGTACATCGCCTATTATGGCAGCCCCAACATTTACCGAGAACCGCTGTTAAAAATGAGTTTCCCTAATCGCGTGAGGATTTTCATAGGCCCATATGTGCTTATTATGGAAATTCACTTCATCACGGGTATATGTCGCCTCATCTGTTACACAAACATGAGCAGGAAAGTCTACTTTATTGGTACGTTGTCGTAAAAACTATCTGCAAAAACACATTCGTTGATCACAACCCGGGGGTAAAATCTGTTGAACTGTTTGCAGATGATAGGGGTGCAACAGCTGGCGCCTTAAGATGCGATGTTCGGTACGAGATGAGGTTCCCACTTGATGTGCGAGTTGTCGAGTAATAATTGTGGGGTCTTCGTCAAGATTTTACAACACTGCATCTTCAACATTAAGGTTAACTTGCTGTCCACGTCCTTCTCCTCGAGGAATAACACTTCCCGTATCTCGTAGCCGCTGAACGCACTGTAGGATTGTATTTGCACATGGGGGGTGACGTTGTGGCCATAGTTCCCGGTACAACCTAGTCGCTGCGAGCGTATTTTCTCCTGCTGCACCATACTCTAAAACCATATAATAAATAGGGCATAAGATTTTTTGAATTTTCAAATTCAAATTGTTTACAGATTAATAAATATATGGAAAATATTAATTTTATCCAGCTGCACTAGAGACATTGGTTGATTTTGACCTATGGGATCTATAGCTCAGTTATTTTCAATGGTTTAATAATTCTAACATATCCATGTTTCATACAATGCTAAAATCGTCTTACATATTAACAGTAAAATTATATACCTACTATAAATGATGCGGGGTGTATAATCTATAAAAATTAAACTACAGCTTCCTAACGATATTTGTAATAGAAAAGTCATACGAAAAAGTTCTATTTTTGCTGTTTTTTTTTTCGTAAGAGTTCAATTATTATGGATCAAAATATTTTCTCTAAAAGGGTCCTGTCCGTGTGCTGTACGATGAGTAACGTGCTGTAAACCAGCCGCGTAAACAAATCATCGTTGAAAGATAGAAAGATACTTCTCAATTCTTGGGGAATTTTTCAATGTAAAAGTACAAACTAAGAAAATTAGATATTTAAAAAAAACAAATATTTTCTTATTATAATAATTAATAGTAATTACTATCTTAAATGGATACTGCAAGAGTTCGCAAACAGAACGACATCCGTAAGCATCTGTAGTTGCCAACTGCGTGCACTAAACAAACTCCTTTAAAATATGGAACAAAATGAAATAAAACTTACCATTTCTAGAGAAAATGTGGAAATTGATCCCCATTAGCGCGGATAAAGGCATGGCACCGAAGCACCCAATTCTGGCGAATATTTTTCCAAATTCCAGGTATTCCCCTAATTGAGTCCTCTAGTATCAAAACCCCTTAAATCCGTTTTTGATGAAGAATGAGATATACGCATCAAAATATTCCTACTAAAATTCCTTATTGATGTGTTCATTCGAATGATTGCAAAAGTCACCTAATATTATATTAATAGCGTATAATAACGTATATCTCATTTTTCATCAAAAACGGATTTAAGGGGTTTTGATACTAGAGGACTCAATTGTATCAGCAGCTTCAAGTACACGGTTTCACAATTCTTCCACCGTAGCCATCGGAGTATTGCAAACCCATGACTTCAAGTGACCCCAAAAATAAAAGTCCATTGGAGTTAGATCGGGCGACAAAGGTAGCCACGGCACAGGACCAAAGCGTCCAATCCATCGCTGAGGAATCATTTCATTCAAAAGTGTCGTTACTTCTCGAGTACTGTGTGGAGGAGCCCCAGCTTGAAGATAAAACATGCGTGCCCGAACTTGTAATGCAACACCGTCCAATAATTCAGGCAACCGGTCCTCTAAAAAGTCAACATATGTTGGTCCATTTAGTCGTTCTTGTGGGTACAAGCACATCGCCTATTATGGCAGCCCTAACATTTACCGAGAACCGCTGTTAAAAATGAGTTTCCCTAATCGCGTGAGGATTTTCATCGGCCCATATGTGCATATTATGGAAATTCATTTCATCACGGGTAAATGTCGCCTCATCTGTTACACAAACATAACAGGAAAGTCTACTTGATTGGTACTTTGCCGTAAAAACTATCTGCAAAAACACATTCGTTGATCACAACCCGGGGGTAAAATCTGTTGAACTGTTTGCAGATGATAGGGATGCAACAGCTGGCGCCTTAAGATGCGATGTACGGTACGAGATGAGCTTCTTACTTGTTGTGCGAGTCGTCGAGTAATAATTGTGAGGTCTTCGTCAAGATTTTACAACACTGCATCTTCAACATTAAGGTTCACTTGCTGTCCACGTCCTTCTCCTCGAGGAATAACGCTTCCCGTATCTCGCAGCCGCTGAACGCACTGTAGGATTGTATTTGAACATGGGGGTTGACGTTGTGGCCATAGTTCCCGATACAACCTAGTCGCCCGCCGCGAGCGCATTTTCTCCGGCTGCACCATACACTAAAACCATATCGACACGTGCACAAACTGAAAAATTAAGCGAAGTAAGAAATAAGAATCTAGTTTTTAATGTAATCGGCACGCTATTCTTTATTTTTTTACTTCTTTATAAAAATTACACTGTCACTATCGTGGAATTACAAAATAAAAACTTTTGTCTGCAATCTTTCACTTTTTAACACTGATGGGTTAAGGGACGATGCTTAATATTTAATAATTAAGTGAATAATGAATTCAATACAAATACAAAATAAGTTGACTGCACAAATTTTTTGATAATGTAACCTAACCTTCTTTTAGTATTACTAGTATTAGATTATACCGACTTAAATTATAAGATTGCATCTCGTGTCGCATAAAAACATTTCCAACGTTTTTAATGAATAACACAGGGTCGGCCATCATTTTCGTTGAATAAATGAACTTTAATTTACAAAAAAAAACGCGAATATATAACTTTTTCGTATAAGACTTTTCTNAAGATAAAGATAAAGATAAAGATAAAGATAAAGATAAAGATAAAGATAAAGATAAAGATAAAGATAAAGATAAAGATAAAGATAAAGATAAAGATAAAGATAAAGATAAAGATAAAGATAAAGATAAAGATAAAGATAAAGATAAAGATAAAGATAAAGATAAAGATAAAGATAAAGATAAAGATAAAGATAAAGATAAAGATAAAGATAAAGATAAAGATAAAGATAAAGATAAAGATAAAGATAAAGATAAAGATAAAGATAAAGATAAAGATAAAGATAAAGATAAAGATAAAGATAAAGATAAAGATAAAGATAAAGATAAAGATAAAGATAAAGATAAAGATAAAGATAAAGATAAAGATAAAGATAAAGATAAAGATAAAGATAAAGATAAAGATAAAGATAAAGATAAAGATAAAGATAAAGATAAAGATAAAGATAAAGATAAAGATAAAGATAAAGATAAAGATAAAGATAAAGATAAAGATAAAGATAAAGATAAAGATAAAGATAAAGATAAAGATAAAGATAAAGATAAAGATAAAGATAAAGATAAAGATAAAGATAAAGATAAAGATAAAGATAAAGATAAAGATAAAGATAAAGATAAAGATAAAGATAAAGATAAAGATAAAGATAAAGATAAAGATAAAGATAAAGATAAAGATAAAGATAAAGATAAAGATAAAGATAAAGATAAAGATAAAGATAAAGATAAAGATAAAGATAAAGATAAAGATAAAGATAAAGATAAAGATAAAGATAAAGATAAAGATAAAGATAAAGATAAAGATAAAGATAAAGATAAAGATAAAGATAAAGATAAAGATAAAGATAAAGATAAAGATAAAGATAAAGATAAAGATAAAGATAAAGATAAAGATAAAGATAAAGATAAAGATAAAGATAAAGATAAAGATAAAGATAAAGATAAAGATAAAGATAAAGATAAAGATAAAGATAAAGATAAAGATAAAGATAAAGATAAAGATAAAGATAAAGATAAAGATAAAGATAAAGATAAAGATAAAGATAAAGATAAAGATAAAGATAAAGATAAAGATAAAGATAAAGATAAAGATAAAGATAAAGATAAAGATAAAGATAAAGATAAAGATAAAGATAAAGATAAAGATAAAGATAAAGATAAAGATAAAGATAAAGATAAAGATAAAGATAAAGATAAAGATAAAGATAAAGATAAAGATAAAGATAAAGATAAAGATAAAGATAAAGATAAAGATAAAGATAAAGATAAAGATAAAGATAAAGATAAAGATAAAGATAAAGATAAAGATAAAGATAAAGATAAAGATAAAGATAAAGATAAAGATAAAGATAAAGATAAAGATAAAGATAAAGATAAAGATAAAGATAAAGATAAAGATAAAGATAAAGATAAAGATAAAGATAAAGATAAAGATAAAGATAAAGATAAAGATAAAGATAAAGATAAAGATAAAGATAAAGATAAAGATAAAGATAAAGATAAAGATAAAGATAAAGATAAAGATAAAGATAAAGATAAAGATAAAGATAAAGATAAAGATAAAGATAAAGATAAAGATAAAGATAAAGATAAAGATAAAGATAAAGATAAAGATAAAGATAAAGATAAAGATAAAGATAAAGATAAAGATAAAGATAAAGATAAAGATAAAGATAAAGATAAAGATAAAGATAAAGATAAAGATAAAGATAAAGATAAAGATAAAGATAAAGATAAAGATAAAGATAAAGATAAAGATAAAGATAAAGATAAAGATAAAGATAAAGATAAAGATAAAGATAAAGATAAAGATAAAGATAAAGATAAAGATAAAGATAAAGATAAAGATAAAGATAAAGATAAAGATAAAGATAAAGATAAAGATAAAGATAAAGATAAAGATAAAGATAAAGATAAAGATAAAGATAAAGATAAAGATAAAGATAAAGATAAAGATAAAGATAAAGATAAAGATAAAGATAAAGATAAAGATAAAGATAAAGATAAAGATAAAGATAAAGATAAAGATAAAGATAAAGATAAAGATAAAGATAAAGATAAAGATAAAGATAAAGATAAAGATAAAGATAAAGATAAAGATAAAGATAAAGATAAAGATAAAGATAAAGATAAAGATAAAGATAAAGATAAAGATAAAGATAAAGATAAAGATAAAGATAAAGATAAAGATAAAGATAAAGATAAAGATAAAGATAAAGATAAAGATAGAGATAGAGATAGAGATAGAGATAGAGATAGAGATAAATGTGAAGATAAAGATAATGATAATAATAATAATATGCCTTTATTCACAGTAAAAGAAAATATCCTACAAAAAATAATTAATAGTGGGTGGCGGTATCCAACAGAGCTGCAATCAGTTGACTGCACAACTTTTCTGACAATCTGACCTAAGCTTCTTTTAGTATTACTAATATTAGATTATATCGACTTAAATTATATGGTTATTGGTTATTTCCAAAGTTTTTAATAAATAACACAGGGTCTGCCTTCATTTTCGTTGAATAAATTAACTTAATTACATTAACACACTTTAACTTAATTTACAAAAAAAAACCTATAAAAGTTTTCTATTACAACAATCATCAGGAAGCCGTAGTTTAGTTTTTATAGATTATACACGCCACACGCTGTATATCAGATAAATTTTATAAAATCAAAAGACTTTGTACTAAGTAAAATGCTGTAACGTATCAGATAAATGCAGTATTTAAAATTTCTCTTAAAAATGTGGTTTTATGTACGAGACGTACGTTGGCGAATAAGGAATTTACATATGGTCATGTTATTCAAAAAATTAAAGATGGAGCTTTACATAGTCGTCGTTGATATTAGGGATGAAATTATTATATCAAGCTTTTTCCAAGGAACATGCGAATTTGTGCTATAGCGTAGCTTATAAGTAATCTAAATGTAGGCGAGTAAGGCCTGTCACGTGATTGTTTAGATGGAAATTATATGCAATATTTCTGGATAATGCCGTACAACTTTGTTAATGCGAATACATATACATTTAGCTTTTTTCCTCAGATGACAAAGTGTGAAGTAACTTTCAATACTTGCGCTGTACAATAAAAACCATATACTTATGAAATACAGCATAGCTACATCTACAAATTTACATATGTATCCTGGTCATCTTTTCACGTGTAATATGACGCGTTCAAACGGATACAGCTTGATTGATTGTAGCCTACTGAAAGGGCACATGAATATAGGAATACATAAAAACCTAAATTTAGAAATGTAAATCTTCTCCCATGCTTATAAAACTTCAGCTCAGACCCAAAGCTTTATAAAATTTTGCACCCTATAGTAAAATGTAGCAAACTTCGGGATCCTATTAAGTCTCTATTGAGCCTCGAAATTCTTGGCCCGCTTTGATGTTATACATTTATTGCAAGTATTTGAATAAAAGACAGCGGGGCATATTTTTAGTAAGGCATTTTTGAATTTTTAGTTTTAAAGTAGAAATCCATTTCATGTATCTGAAAATAAAAAATATGTTTAAATATTTTATCACTTATATGATACATAAAATATACATATTTTACTTACTGCCTCAGAATTTGGTTCTTCTGCAACTTCTTGAGGGAAACGTTGGTTAGTGGTTTCCAAAGAAGAATTGTCGTGGACGTTAAAATATCATCATCTAGTTACATAAAGATTAGGTTTAATTGCGATCCATCTAGATTCGTCCTTTTGACATGTTTTGAAGAGCAGTTTCTCAACTTTCTTCTGCTTCATTTGTGGCATCTTCATCCTGTGCTACTGTCCATTAGAACCAAGATCTAATTTACGGGTAAGTGCTTCTAAAAAATTCTTCCCATTTCGCTTTTGTTTTTTCTTGGTGCCTCTGATCCTCTCTCGTAGAAATGTGTAGGATTTTTCGAATTGCGTCTCGATACTGGCTTAAGAATGCTAATTAGCTTAATAGCTTCTCTTTTCTTATCATGTATTTCTCCAATTTACTTGAGATGAAGTAAATTTCCTGCCCGTTTAGACTTCTTTCACAAGATTTAAATTTCTTATTCTGTAGTATGGTAGTATTCAACCACTAAATCTATGGCACTTTTTTTCAAACCATCTATATTGAAACGAGGTATAAGAAAGGAAATGTATCAAAAAAAAATACCCCACTCCTCGTATCATATTGTAGTATTGTAAGAAAATTTCTTATAATGTTTATTAAATAATACCAGAAGTGTCACATCTTATTCTACTCTCTTTTTTCCTAAAACAATAGAATCTTAATGTTGAAAAGTTACATTAAACCAACTCATACAAACCTTTAAAACAAACTGACAAAACTTTCGGTGTGACTGGGCAATGCCCTTAAAATTTCCTTTCTACAGATATTCCCTTCAATGTTTTGGTGGAACCATAACCGCCACAAGAACAGGTATGTCTTTGTGCGAGGTTAATTGTAACCCTTAAGCCTATTGTTTTACATGAACATAGAACACGAAACAGTTCTGGGTACATAACAGTAACATTCCGAAATGTCCGTAATGAATGTTATGCCTCTAATTTGTAATTCGCGTGAGAATTTTCCTGACACATTTCACTGCATGAGATTTATTAACTTGAATTAGGGAAAGTGGTGACGGGCTAAAATGATTTTGCATAACCAGCCGTTTGATTAATGGATTTTCTTACTTTAGCGCCATACACGTATGTTATAATTAATTTATGGGATTATTTTAACGGACTCAATGAAAGTAGCCTTTAGTAATTAATGGTTTCAGTTTGGGGAAAGTGACCTTAATTACAGGAAAAATTTGTAATTATTGATGAAAAATGAATATGCCAAAGATACTATTTTCATTAAAATTGACACATACTATCAACAATCAAGATTGTTATTAATAATACACCCATATATAATGATAATGATAATGACCAAAGATACTATTTTCATTAAAATTGACACATACTATCAACAATCAAGATTGTTATTAATAATACACCCATATACAGGATGCCGGTAGGTCCGAGTAAAATCTTGGGTGTGAGCTGATCAGGCCGAAATAATGTCAGCACGTCATACAAGTTTTTTGATATGAATCTTTGTTACCGGGCTTCTACAATAAGAAATTGGAAATTTCTTTTTATTTATAATTCATGAACTATTCACTTGAGCAGAGTATAAATTTAGTAGTTGATAACACGTGATACAGGACGTTTTTTAGGGGTGTTCCCCTGAATACAAACCTGAATTTTTCTTTTTAATCAAATAAATCGTCAAATTATAATTAGTTCCTTAAAATGCACTTTAATTCTTCTGTACGCCGCTACTGGGCTGAGTAAACCGGAGCACCCGGAATTTACGTATTAGAGCACGTGCACCATCATCGTTGCCACTTATTTTTAAATCAACCTACATTGTGGAAAGTGAGAATGAAAAATAATTTGGTAATTTGTATATCTTAGTGACGTGTCATTTTAAAGTAACCATATTTTTTTATAACCCTGAACATTAAAAAAAACATTCCATCGTTTCTAAAAAAAATAAAAATTTTTACATGATTTATTAAATATTAACTAATATTGACCCGGAGATACGTTTTATATTTTTAATATTATTAATAAATAATCAACTCTTAGGCAGCGAATCTAATGAAAAATAATTTAGAAATAATTGATTGTTTTAATATTAAAACGACTTGTTATTTTAAAGTTTCCAATCATTAAAAAAAATATTTTTTTTTAAATTCAACATTTTCACATGACTTAAGTATTAAGTACTAACCAATATTGGTATGTACGAGTATATACGTTACTAATTGTAAATAAAACTAATTTATGTTTTAAAATATTTATTTTTCTTGTTTTAAAGAACGAACATAATTAAAAAAACAAATAAAAGTACCAATGATATGAAATATTTTTTTAAGTTTTTTCAAGATTTTACAAACAATTGTGTTACTATTTTTTTAAGAAGCAGTGTATGTTTTTAATTTGTGAATCTCAGTATCAATGAGATCTGACATTGACCTAGTTTAGTTTAATTAAAATTGTGATGTACAGAAATACGGTATGTTCCACTCCTTTTTCTTTTCAGCATCGAATAGGTGCTAGACATATTAAATTAATCAAAAAATAAATAAAATAACAACAAAAATAAACAGTAAACAGTTTAAATTTAAGTATAATTGAATCATGTTCCGAACGCTTCCGAGGTGCAACGGAGGTTTAGCTACCGCTGTTCTGTTGCGGCATGCCTTTGAAAACGGGTACGCCGACTCTCTTCACACCTAGTATGAAACGGGAAGGGCCGAATATGCCATGACTGTTTCATTTGGTTACATTTTTATTTTAATTTTCGACGTTATCGGTTTATTCGTAAAGTGTGTGTTGTAAGTGCATAACCTTATAAAGTTATTTATTTCAGTATTCAGTGACGGAGCAGTGTAATTTTGTATTTTAATTTTCACGTTTTTGTATATTATGAAAAAGCATGTATACGAATCAAGAAAGAGTTGACATGGTTAGTTCCTATATTTTGTCAGGAGCAAAGAAGACGATATTAGATAGATTACGCCAACTTATGTAATAAGAAAATGTTTGGATTGGTTCAGACTTAAGAGATTATGGAAGCTTTGGACGCCAACACGCTTATTTTAGACGGGAACAAATTCAGAAAATGGGATATTAGGAATTAAAAATTTTAAACGCCGACGTTATGTCAGGTGAGTAATGAGATATTTTTGTGTATTTGATTTATCATTATTTGATTACTGCTCGAGTTTTCTGCTAGATTACTTGTTAAGTACTATTTCATAGTTTATCTTATTTAAACGAATTAAACTTTCACATTTTGTGGGATGATAGGGCGAATACCCACTCAACAAAAGTAACGCTCCAAAGAGCAATACCTCACGCCAGGAGGTGTGGAAATTTAATTTTCTATAACATTTCCTTTAAATATAAGGTTTGACAACAATGCACAGCCCAGTTCCTAATTGTACATGCGCTTCGACTAAAGCGCGCCATTATTTGAGGTTACACTATCTTGTCCAACGGCGGGGTATGAAAAATTACTAAAACAAGTTTAAGAAAGTTAAGTTTTCATAATGGAATATGAAAAAAATAAACTATTGATACGTGTTTCTAAGGGTCAAAGGAAGCCTCTGTGACCCACACAAAGTTTACACCCTGTATATCTTCTATTCGACAGTTTAACTAAATCCACACTACTTTTAGAATGCTAAAGACATACTATGCGCTGCGGTTAATAATCCAGAATTCTCACAGGGATGAAGATCACAATCTGCAAATACTAAAAATAGATCTCTCAAACAATTTATTTTCAACAATTTACTCCTGTTTGAATTCGATAAAATTAATGATTTAAGACGATGAATTTTCAATAATTTCGGTCTGAAGCCAGAGAAGAAGACCTGTGACCCATCGGCTAATGGCCCATTTAATCTCTTTCTATTCTTATCTGTGACAAGAAAACACGGTGGAAAGCCTCAACTCCTATGCAGTGCATCATATTAAGACTGAAGGTCCTTCTTGTCTTCTTTGATATCTCATTCTGATAGCTGCTGAACTACTTCGCTTTTTTTCTACATGACGCCAACATTAGACTCGAGATCATCACTTTTATGTTTTCAGCAAATTGAAAAAACGACGGTAATCATTGCTAGATAAAGTTCCTAAGTTGAAGCAGAAATAAGACACAACCAAAATTGTAATTTTATTGTAGCATAAAACGAAATGAATTTTAGAATAAAATCAAAACCAAGAACTGAAAATACCGGCATTAAATATCAGTTTCAGTCTTTTATCAAAACTATGTGTACATAAAGAAAAATTTAATGCAGAACTATCCAGTTTATCGAGTATGTAAGTTGTGATTTCATAATTAATACAGAAGTTTTGTTTTATCTTTGAATATAATTGTTACAATCACATAATTCCAGACTAGACTACCATTACTTTTAAAGCCAAATCTCAATAATTTTAGTATAAAGTCATTATAAAGGAACGAACAATAAAAAAATAATCGAATTGTTCGTGTGCTATTCAAACAACATAACTGCTAGCCATTTATTGAATTTACGCTCGCTTTATGGACACAAAATTTATAACAATGACTCTCATGTTAACAGCTAATTTGTGTTTAAATTAAGGCAGTTATGATGTAGTATTATAGTAATGGACACTTATAAAGGATTAACAATACCGTGAAATCGTCGTATTTCAACCTAAAACACAGCTGTAATTTGCAGACAGAATTTCTAATATTTTGTATAAGTTAATGTTACATTCATAAAGTTGGATTATACTTCTACTGCGAACTACCACTATTTCGAACTAAAACAACACTACTGAGAAAGTTCAGTTATAACTTATAAGTAGAACGCAAACCTCTGCTTGCATTCTATTATTCTACTTCATAATTAATGAAATTTATTTTAAACGTTTCCTGCAAAATATTGTTAACTTGTCTTTAAACATTTTGTTAAAAAAAGTTGCCCAGTGCTACTGATGAAATAAATCACTTTGTTACGATTTCCTTGTTAAAGAAAAAAAACACTAATATTAAATTAATTTTGTTTGTATACTTTTATGGCGATATAGGACCGACTAAATAAATCGCCCAGTTTATCGAATTTCGTTTAATAGTCTGACGTATTTTATCGGCGTGGGTCTCTTTTTTGCGCGGAGATTCTTTCGTCGTTTTTATCGCCGAGGACGAGAATTAAGAAAGGTTGTTCTTGATTTTCGAGCATGGTGTGAACCACAAAATTCGCTAGATGAAGATTTATTTGCTTATTTCTGGGGAAAATACAGTGGTGATAGACCTTATTGCAGTTGTTACAACCTCGGTTGGATTTGCCCCAGAATTAGAAAATCATACTCTTAAACTTTTACTACGAGGCCACCCTAGAACCGAGGTAAATATAATAATAATTAGGTACCTCTTGCATGAAAACCATATGATTAAACATAAAATTTAATCTAGGCCTCGCTTCGTCGTCTACTCGTTTATTCGTCCCCAACCATCTCTGGGTTCGGGATATCTAGATCCTCACGTCTACAGGGACGACTCGTGGAGGATGGCTAATCCTACTCCAGACGCCGTTGGTAGGGCCGAAACCAAAATCACACCCCGAGACGAGACCGACCTAGGAATGCAGATAAGCCTATTCAATTTTCTACTCTAATTAACTAATTTTTCCGATTTTTAATACACCAATGATATTACATCCCGATATTTATATTTATTATTATTCTTGTGCTTAATGACTGGTTGGACTCTAAACGATATTATATCAGTACTTACCAATTGCTTGCATATTCACTTATTTGAAGATTTTAAATTGCCTATTCAGGATGTATTTATTTTGCTATATTACCCTAGTTAGTTTTATTGTAACCATGGAAGGTCAGGGAATATTTTAATGCGGGTCGTTGTCTTGTTACTCCCCCTCCCCCTTTTTTCCGTGCGTAATTTATTTTTACTTATTATTATTTAGTATATTACACCCTCGATACATCACCATACGCAGTATAGCCCTGTCTGTTTATACAGGGTAACCCATCGAAAACGTACCACTAGGCATTACAGGGTAGTAATGAACTTTTCGGCAAAATCCAAAAACAGGTAAAGTTTGCTTCTGAGGGGGGACAACTTTTGGCGCAAAAAGCATAGCAAAATCTTCAACCCCCTAAGTGGGGGTGCCATCCCTCAAATTTTTTTAAACGGGAATGGGGGTCAAGTGGGGGGTCAATAGAAAGGGCTTTTAATTCTCTATACATCGATTCTTACTTTTTGAAAATCGATCCATTATTTTAGAAAATATGCAGCTTTGAAAATACGAACAATATTTTTGACGAGAAATGCGAAAATCGATTTAATTTTACTTCAAAACTTACGGTATTAGTCAAGTAAATGCTGAAAATGTTGTCCGCCAACTTGCATACAATGATACAGGTTGTCTTCAAACCGTTGTCGAACATTCTGGAGCACTTGCGGTGTTACTTCGCGACATACATTAATGATTCGTCCTCGCAGATCTTCCAAGGTATCAGGTGGAGTGCTGTAAACTTTGCTTTTAATGTGCCCCCAGAGAAAGAAATCTAAAGGATTTAAGTCGGGTGACCGAGGGGGCCACTCAATTGCACCTCTTCGTCCTATCCAGCGTCCTGGAAACGTCTCATTTAG